>NC_081552.1:70583706-70803706 GCF_963082655.1 Stomoxys calcitrans | reverse complement strand
TCGGTCTTTAAAGCAGCTATATCCAAATATGGCCCGATTTGGCCCGTTCAAGAACTTATCCAGCGTGCATCAAAAAGAAGTATCTGTGCCAAATTTCAGCTCAATATCTCAATTTTTGAAGGCTGTAGAGTGATTACAACAGACGGACGGACAGACGGATAGACACACGAACAGACTCACGGACATCGTTATATCGTCTTTGAATTTTACGACGATCCGAAATGTATTTACATTCATTTCATTTTGTCATTCCGTTTGCAACACATCGAAATATCCATTTCCGACCCTATAAAGTATATATATTCTTGATCAGCGTAAAAATCTAAGACGATCTAGACATGTCCGTCCGTCTGTCCGTCTGTCTGTTGAAATCACGCTACAGTCTTTAAAAATAGAGATATTGAGCTGAAACTTTGCACAGATTCTTTTTTTGTCCATAAGCAGGTTAAGTTCGGAGATGGGCTATATCGGACTATATCTTGATATAGCCCCCATATACACCGATCCGCCGGTTTAGGGTCTTAGGCCCATAAAAGCTACATTTATTATCTGATTTTGTCGAAATTTGGGACAGTGTGTTGCATTAGGCCCTTCGACATCCTTCGTCAATTTAGCTCAGATCGGTTCAGATTTGGATATAGCTGCCATATAGACCGATCCCCCGAATTAGGTTCTTAGGCTCATAAAAGCCACATTTATTATCCGATTTTGCTGAAATTTGGGACAGTGAGTTGTGTTAGGCCCTTTGACATCTTTCGTCAATTTGGCTTAGATCGGTTCAGAGTTGCCATATAGACCGATCCTCCGATTTAGGTTCTTAGGCTCATAAAAGCCACATTTATTATCCGATTTTGCTGAAATTTAGGACAGTGAGTTGTGCTAGGGCCTGCAATATCCTTCGTTAATTTGGACCAGATCGGTTCGGATTTGGATATAGCTGCCATATAGACCGATCCTCCGATTTAGGGTCTTAGGCCGATAAAAGCCACATTTATTATCCGATTTTGCTGAACTTTGGGACAGTGAGTTGTGTTAGGCCCTTCGACATCCTTCGTCAATTTGGCACAGATCGGTCCAAATTTGGATATAGCTGCCATAGGGTCTTAGGCCCATAAAAGCCACATTTATTATCCGATTTCGCTGAAATTTGGGACAGTGAGTTGTGTTAGACTCCTCGACATCCTTCGTTAGTTTGGCCCAGATCGGTTTAGATTTGGATATAGCTGCCATATAGACCGATCCTCCGATTTAGGGTTTTAGGCTCATAAAAGCCACATTTATTATCCGATTTTGCTGAAATTTTGAACAGTGAGTTGTATTAGGCCCTTCGACATCCTTCGTCAATTTGACCCAGATCGGTCCAGATTTGGATATAGCTGCCATATAGACTGATCTCTTGGTTATAGGTTTTGGGGCCATTATAGGCGCATTTATTGTCCGATTTTGCCGAAATTTGAGACAGTGAATTGCGTTAGGACCTTCGACGTCCTTCGTCAATTTGGCCCAGATCGGTCCAGATTTGGATATAGCTGCCATATAGATTGACCTCTCAGTTTTAGGTTTTGGGGACATAAAAGGTGTATTCATTGTATTCAAGGCTTTTCGACATCCGTGTCGCAAATGGGTCATATCGATTTATTTTTAGTTATAGCTTCTAAAAAGACCAAAATTTTGATAAACACAATTGAACCATGACTTGTACCGATTAGTATTTGGTCCAAATCGGAACATATTTCAATATATTTGCTATGGGACATAAGGTATGCAATTTACACCGGATTTTGATGAAAGGTGGTTTACATATATACCCGAGGTGGTGGGCATCCAAAGTTCGGCCCAGCCGAACTTAACGCCTTTTTACTTGTTTTGTGGTGGCTTAGGAAATAAAAAGATGTTTTACCAAAATTAATAAAATTCAGGCCAGGATTCGAACATGGGCACATGGAGCAACAGCGAAAGCCATTGCCGTTGTCTTAGCGTTCGAAGCCATCAAAGCAACTTCCAACGAATGCACAAAATCATGTGTAGTTCGGAAGAAGTGTAATTTGTCACAGAAAGAATGTCTGTCATTACACAAAAATACATGCATTGAGAAAAGTACAGCTAATAGACAGGGTTGTCGAGTGTGGTTAATGTGGTAATTGTATCATAGATGCGTTTTCGCTATTAATACGATTCAAATAAAACACCAACGCACGGCCCTTGAAGCCATCGTACCTAATATGATTGAAAAGTCTTCTATCCAAAGACGAAACGCGTCCCATAGTGGTTGGTGTGTGTTGCTATCTTTGGCTTTCCTTTTCCATTTGCATCTACGATCATTGAGCTCGTCCCGAAAGAGAAACAAAAAAAAAAACAAATAAAAGCGTGCAAAGTTCGGCCGGGTCGAATCTTATATACCCTCCACCATGGATCGCATTTGTCGAGTTCTTTTCCCGGCATCTCTTCTTAGGCACAAAAAGGATATAAGAAAAGATCAGCTCTGCTATTAGAGCGATATCAAGATGTGGTCCGCTTAGGACTATATTAAATTATAGTTTGGAGACCTGTGTACAATGTCAGCCAATACGAATAAGAATTGAGCCTTTTGGGGGCTCAAGAAGTAAAATAGAGAAATCGATTTATATGGGAGCTGTATCAGGCTATAGACCGATTCAGACCATAATAAACACGTATGTTGATGGTCATGAGAGGATCCGTCGTACAAAATTTCAATCAAATCGGGCGAGAATTGCGCCCTCTAGAGGCTTAAGAAGTCAAGACCCAAGATCGGTTTATGTGGCAGCTATATGAAAACATGGAACGATTTGAACCATATTTAGCGTTGTTGTTGGAAGTGCTACCAAAACACTACGTGCAAAATTTCAGTCAAATCGGACGAGAATTGCGCCCTCCAGAGGCTCAAGAACTCAAGAACCAAGATCGGTTTATATGGCAGCTATATCAAAACATGGACCGATTTCGCCCATTTACAATCCCAACCGACCTACACTTATAAGAAGTATTTGTGCAAAATTTCATGCGGCTAGCTTTACTCCTTCGAAAGTTAGCGCGCTTTTGACAGACAGACGGACGGACAGGCGGACAGACGGACGGACGGACGGACAGACGGACGAACGGACGGACGGACAGACGGACAGACGGACGGACGGACAGACGGACGGACGGACGAACAGACGGACGGACGGACGGACAGACGGACGGCAAACGGACGGACATGGCTAGATCAACTTAAAATGTCATGACAATCAAGAATATATATACTTTATGGGGTCTCAGACGAATGTTTCGAGTAGTTTCAAACAGAATGACGAAATTAGTATACCCCCATAAAAATTCAAAATATTAAAAAATATTGCTACTTCAATACAAATTTTCTAAATTATGAATATATAAAATTTCATCACAATCGAACAACGGAATCGAGGGTCAGGCGTTATCGACTAAAATTTTGTCTTCAAAAATATATATTGAAATTATTTTAAGAACAATTTTTATAAAAATGTTGTTTGTGACAGATAAGCATAATAAGAAAAACTTTTAAAAATGTTTTCCAAAATGTAGGGTCACAAAATGCAAAATTTTATTGAAATTTTAGCTTTAAAAAATAATCTAGCGGTTATATTGTCTTAAGATTAGATTTGGTCGTTGAAATTTAGTCCGTAAGAAAGTTCATAAAAATTAATAATCTTTGGAAAAAATTTTTATTGATTTTTTGATAAAAATTTTGTCTTTTTAGAAAAAAAATTATTAAAATGTTGTCTTTAGAAAACATTTGAAAGACAAAAACACCGACATTTGTTTTAAATAATTGTACATGACCTCAAGCCGAACTATCCAAGAAATTATAATCAAAAAAGGTCAACAATACACAATATAATAGACATTTTGTGTTTAAAAAGTAATTTCGATGGGGGTCCGGCCCGTGATGAAGTTTTGTAATATAGGGTGATTTTTTTGAGGTTAGGATTTTCATGCATTAGTATTTGACAGATCACGTGGGATTTCAGACATGGTGTCAAAGAGAAAGATGCTCAGTATGCTTTGACATTTCATCATGAATAGACTTACTAACGAGCAACGCTTGCAAATCATTGAATTTTATTACCAAAATCAGTGTTCGGTTCGAAATGTGTTCAAATTTTGACAAATTTTGTTCAGCGATGAGGCTCATTTCTGGTTGAATGGCTACGTAAATAAGCAAAATTGCCGCATTTGGAGTGAAGAGCAACCAGAAGCCGTTCAAGAACTGCCCATGCATCCCGAAAAATGCACTGTTTGGAGTGGTTTGTACGCTGGTGGAATCATTGGACCGTATTTTTTCAAAGATGCTGTTGGACGCAATGTTACGGTGAATGAACACATTTCGAACCGAACACTGATTTTGGTAATAAAATTCAATGATTTGCAAGCGTTGCTCGTTAGTAAGTCTATTCATGATGAAATGTCAAAGCATACTGAGCATCTTTCTCTTTGACACCATGTCTGAAATCCCACGTGATCTGTCAAATACTAATGCATGAAAATCCTAACCTCAAAAAAATCACCCTTTAAAAGAATGTTACGCTGTTATTTTTTTCATTAGAAAAAAAAAATCATTAAAATTCGTTTGGAAAAGATTTCATTACAATTTAGTTTTTACTAAGAATTGCATTACAATTATTTCCTTAAGAAAATTTTATCTATGTAGAATATTATATTGTAAATATGAAATTTTGCCATTTGCCAAATGGCTACGTCCCTGGCTGCCATATAGGCTGCTCTCTCGATTTAAGTTCTTGGACACATAAAAGGCGCATTTATTGTCCGAATTTGCTGAAATTTGGCACAGCGAGCCCTGTTAAGCTCTTCGACATCCGTGCCCTATGTAGCTCGGATTGGTTTAAGTTTTTATGCCCATCAAAGGTGCATATTTAAACCGACGAATTGTATAGCCTTCCTGAATATGATGGAGTTCGGATTGTTTTTAGATATAGATGCTAGGGATTCATAAATAATGCATTTTTTTACCGTATTATGATGAAAGGTGGTAAATGTATATGTATATATATACAATATATCCGAGGTGCCCTATTGCCTTTTGACTTGTTATTCAAGTTTCCCAAATTCGTTCACATTTTCCCAGTCTTGTCTTTATTAAATACCGGAGAAAGTGTTTCTTAACATATTTTAATTAAAAAAAAATCTTGTCTTGGTTTTATAGTTCAAGAGGTCATGACCCATTGCAAGCATTTTTGCTGGATAAATCTTAAGTTATGGGATTTGTTCATGCTTTTTTTCAAACAAAACCATTTAACTTCATGACTTTCATCTTACCCATGTAGCCTTGACTCTAGCTGTCTGCGATTTATGAACACAACTATCACCTTGGTTAATTACTTTTGGAAATTTCCTTACACAGGTCATTCAAATTTAATTTCATTCCCTCAGACAGGTTTCGTTTATGATCAAACATTTTACACTCAACAAAAGACATGTGCGGAGAAAAGTACAACAAGAGGAGACAAGAAAAAGGTTAAAATGTTTGACCTTAATAAGAAAGACAGTCAAAATGCTTAACCCAAATGTTGGATTTAATAAACACAAAGACATATAACAGTTTTGTAATGACCCGAGAATTTGGTATAATGAGAAAGTGGCTTAAAGTCTCAACTAAGATTCTGCTTAGTCTCATAAAAATGTTGTTGAGCTGTTTCACAATGCACTACAATATTTAATAATTATTATTTGTTTAGACTGAAATAAATGTTGAATCATTGCTCATTATTCATTGCCGTATGACTTTTTAATATTTCTATTTCAAATGCTGTTTCTTTTTAGTTTTTGCTGCACTTGTATGGGGCACAGACATTATTTGATGCTCACCTTGTACCTAATACCAAGAATATTTTTCTGTTGGCCATAAAATTAAAACAATCTTTTCAAGAACTTTGAGCCAGCAAGCGAGAACTTTAAAGTCAGCTTTACAGGTTTTCCGTTGTAAACTCAACGACCGCATTGGCAAAGAACAAGACAATTTATTTTATAACTAAATATTAACGTGTGCCACAAAAATTGCACAGTGGTTGTTAATTTCCGGCAGAAACAGAACAAGAGGAATGACATTTCAGTGCAATGAAGTCATATCTGAGGTTACACAAGGTATTGTAGTGCTTGAGAGAGAAGTTGGCGCAAAAAGGTGTGCTACAATTGAGTCTTTATTTTTTTATAAAAATTACTCCTTATGACAGCTTCTAAAAATAATTAATTCCGTATATACAAAAGCAAAAAACAATATTGTTATAGTTTTTTATCCCCCCCCTCCCCCCACCCCCCTTTCAGCCTGTACTTTGTGTGCTTCCATCTAAAATCTAAATTTGAAATCTTTTACCAAGCATCCATTATCCTACCAACCACGGTCTCTTGAAAATCGCCAACAACTTTGTTCTTAAAATTTTGCATTTTTTGTTTTTTGAACTCACACTCATGTCTGCTGTTCTGTTATTGCGTCTTGAGCTTATATGCATTTTTTTTATTTCTTGTTTTTTTTTTCATATACATTTAACAGATTTCTTGTGACCGATAAACCAACAAAAAACTAAACTGTCGCCTTGTGGTGTTTCAGCCAGTTCGTTGCTTAAGTCTTTTGTTTTCAATCGCCTTGCGTAGAAAAAAAAAACACATTCACTGCTTGTAATCAAAGGAATTTCAAATATTTCTACTGCCTGGTATTTATTGTTTATATAATTGTTTGTGTAATTTATTCCAAATAAAATTTATGAGCAAATTCTTCAAGCGAAAAAAGTTGTCTTGTAATAATTATGCGTATTATTGTCAGTAATTAACTATTTGCAAAGTTGATTCAATTATTGCATAAAATTAGAATGGAATTGTCGCTTAAGGCGATTTAAATCATTTAAGAGACAATTTAAAGGCTTGTAGTCTTAACAAGTAAAAAGGCATTAAGTTCGGCCGGGCCGAACTCTGTGTATAAACCCCCTTTCGTCACAATCCGGTGAAAATTGGATAACTTATGCACCCACATTCGGCACGGACATTGAGTGGTCTAATAAATATAAGGCGCTGTTGAATTTTGTATTTCAACAAATTCGGCCTATATCACATCTATATCTCAATTCAGTCCAATCTTTAACATATTTGGGTCAGATACATACTGTTTCAAATATCAGCGAAATCGGAAATAAATCAGCGAAATAAAGCTTTTATGGGCTTCATAGTTTTTATCGGGAGATCGGTCTGTATGGCAGCTATATCTAAATATAGTCCGATCTGAACCACTGAACTACCACTCACTGTTTCAAATTTCTGCGAAATCGGTTAAAAAATAATGCTTTTATGGGCTTCAGACCCTTTATTTTGAGATTTGGCAGCTATATCGAAATATAGTCCAATTTCATCCATATTTAGGTCAGATGTCGGAAGGCTTAAAATAACCCACTGTTCTAAATTTCAGCAAAATCGGGTAATAAAAAAAGCTTTTATGGGCTTCAGACCCTTTATCGGCAGATCGGTATTTATGGCAGCTATATCTAAATAAAGTACGATCTGAACCATATTTGGGTCAGATCCGATTTGGCTCGTTCAAGAACTTAACGAGCGTGCATCAAAAATACGGACGGACAGACACACGGACATCGTTAAATCGTCTTAGAATTTTACAACTATCCGAAATATATACTTTGTAGGGTCGGAAATTGATATTTCGATATGTTGCAAACGGAATGACTAAATGAATATATCCCCTATCCTCCGGAGGTGGGTATAAAAAAACGTACTACAGTCACAGGCTAAGGTAAGGACAGACCGACAAGACATTTTCTTTATTTAACTCTCCAACTTCACCACAGCACTCCCTTTATCGAGTTGTTAGCGTACTCGGCTTACCAGTTCAGGGGCTTGAATTGTTCCAATGCTCTGAGATAACCAAGAGATTTTTTATAATATTTACTGGTAACATTAGGACCACCGTAGCGCAGAAAAAGTTAGACTTAGAACCTTCCCGATTTGATTTTGGTATGTCCACCTGTCAATGTTTTCTTTTTATTAAGGCACAAATTACACAAATTGCACTTGTTGTACGACGATGGAGACTTTATTAAAAATGTCACCTTAGTGGTGATATCGGAACCAAAATCCAAACATTCCAACAGAAGAGTTTGGATGTAGAAGTATTATTTTGAAATTACGCGTACCAGAAGCAGTACAAAAAACTGTTGTAATAATGAAACACCAATTTACAGATTTTGCATCGTTTTAATGGACGAAAGGAATACCTTAAATATGCTCTAGCCATCCCAATTACTAAATTTCCCCGTCCCAATAATGAATGAGGTGTGATCTCCTCATTCATTATTGGGTAAGTAAGAGCGTGCTAAGTTCGGCCGGGCCGAATCTTAAATACCCTCCACCATGGATAGCGTTTGTCGAGTTCTTTGCGCGGCGTCTTTTTTTAGGCAAACAAAGAATAATGAATAAGAACTGTTATGGTATTGGCGCTATGTTATATATGTATATATAAGTTATAGTCCGATTCGGACCATACATGAATTGAATGGGTAATATTTCAGTTCATTCGGATAAGAACTGCCACTTGTAGGGGCTCAAGAAGCAAAATCGGAGGATTGGTTTATATGAGAGCTGTTGAACACGTATGTTGAAGGTCATGGGAGAAGTCGTTGTACAAAGTTTCTGTTAAATCTGATGAGAATTGCGCCCTCTAGAGGCTCAAGAAGTCAAGATCCTAGATCAGTTTATATGGCAGCTATAGCAGGTTATGAACCGATTTGAACCATAATTAGCATAGTTATTGGAAGTCATAACAAAACACCGCGTGCAAAATTACAGCCAAATTGGATAAGAATTGCGCCCTCTAAAAGCTGAAGAAGTCAAGACCAATGATCGGTTTATATGGCAGCTATATCAGTTTATGAAACGATTGGAACCATACTCGGCACAGTTATTGGAAGTCATAACAGAATACCTCGTGCAAAGTTACAGCCAAATCGGATAAGAATTGCGCCCTCTAAAAGCTGAAAAAGCCAAGCCCCATGATCGGTTTATATGGCAGCTATATCAGGTTATGCACCGATTGGAACCATACTCGGCACAGTTGTTGGAAGTCATAACAGAATACCTTGTGCAAAGTTACAGCCAAATCGGATAAGAATTGAGCCCTCTAGAACCCCTAAAATCAAGACCCAAGATCGGTTTATATGGCAGCTATAGCCAAAAATGAACCGATTTGGCTCATTTATAATCGCCTACGCCAATAAGAAGTATTTCAAGCCCCTAGCTTTACTCCTTCGAAAGTTAGCGTGCTTTCGACAGACATACGGACGGACATGGCTAGATCGATTTAAAATGTCTTCACGATCAAGAATATATATACTTTATGGGGTCTTAGACGCATATTTCGCGGAGTTACAAACAGAATGACGATATTAGTATACCCCATCCTATGGGTGAGGGTATAAAAAGTGCATAACTGAATAGTTTCGAATATTTCCAACCTTTCGACGAGAACTAGCGAAGATTTGACTGTCGAAAATTCTACGATCTAGACATATACTTCGGTCTGCCAAGTGTGGTCTAAATCGGTCCAAAACCTGATTAAGTTCACATATAAACAGATCTCACGGCTATCCTTCTTGGGTCTAAGCTTCCGAAGGCAGGAATTTTTATCCCACTTGGCTGAAATTTTGCACAACAACTTCTTTTATGACTTTTCCTCAAACGTGCTAAGTATAGTCTAAATCGGTTCATAACCTGATATTGCTCCCATATAAACTTATCTCCAGATTATACTTATTGAGCCAACTTGGCTGAAATTTTGCACAACAACTTCTCCTATGACTTTCAATAACGGATAAGAATTGCTATTTTATTGGAGCTATATTAGATTATAGCCCGATTTGGACCGGTACGGTTGTGGGAAGTCGTAACAGAATACTACATGCAAATATTCGGCCTATTTGGATAAAAATTGCGACTAAAAAATGTTTGCTAGTTTGTGAAGTCCAAGAAAAAATCTTCAGATATCCCAACTGTCCAATACAATGGTAGCGTCTATCATTCTGGATATGACGTTATAAACATGTATGTTTTTTTTATACCCTCCACCATAGGATGAGCGTATACTAATATCGTCATTCCGTTTGTAACACCTCGAAATATTCGTCTGAGACCCCATAAAGTATATATATTCTTGATCGTCATGCTATTTTTAGTCGATCTAGCCATGTCCGTCCGTCTGTCTGTCGAAAGCACGCTAACTTTTGAAGGAGTAAAGCCATCCGCTTGAAATTTTGCACTAATACTTCTTATTAGGGTAGGTCGGTTGGGTTTGTAAATGGGATATATCGGCCCATGTTTGAATCTTAGATCTTGACATCTTGAGCCACAAGAGGGCGCAATTCTCATCTGATTTGGCTGAAATTATGCATGAGGTGTTTCGTTATGACTTCCAACAACTGTGCTAAGTATGGTTCAAATCGGTCTTTAACCTGATATAGCTGCTATATAAACCTGTCTTAGATCTTGACTTCTTGAGCCACTAGTGGGCGCAATTCTCATCTGATTTGGCTGAAATTATGCATGAGGTGTTTCGTTGTGACTTTCAACATCTGTACAAAATATGGTTCAAATCGGTCTATAACCTCATATAGCTGCCGTAGAAATTAGTCTTAGATCTTGACTTCTTGAGCCACAAGAGGGCGCAATTCTTCTCTGATTTGGTTGTTGTGTTGTATTATGACTTCCAAAAATTATGCTTAGTGTGGTTTAAATTAGTACATAACCTGATATAGCTGGGATCTTGACTTCTTAAGCCTCTAGACACCGCAATTCTTATCTGATTTGTTTGAAATTTTGTACAACGGCTTCTACCGTGACCTTCAACATACGTGTCAAATATGGTCTGAATTGATTTTTAGCCTGATACAGCTCCCATATTAACCGATCTCCCGATTATGCTTCTTGAGCCCCTACAAGGCGCAATTCTTATCCGAATGGACTGAAATATTACCCATCGACTTCTACTATGGTCCACAACATTCAATTCATTTATGGTCCGAATCGGACTAAAGCTTGATATAGCGCCAATTGCATAACAAACTTAGCACGCTTGTACTTGTTTCCAATTTTATTTTGAGCAAGCCTTCTACTTGTAACATGACACTACCAAGTTCTTATTCAGCCACAAATTCGGGAAGTATTTATATCTGTGAAAGAAAAAGCTTCAAAAGTGATGCTGATGGTCTTTGAACTTATTTCTTAAAAAAGAGCTCTTCTAGCATAGTTTCCGTTTTAACTTTTATATATCGCCTATCTCTTGAGAAAGTAATTTTTATAGAAAAATACAATAGAAGGTAGCATCAATTACTTCTGTATTTAAAGAGGGTAGGAAAGATGATGTTACATGTTACAGGCTAATCTCTAAACTTTCTTGTGTTTCAAAAATATTTGAAAATGTCATTTTCAAAAAATTATTTTTTGCTTGCAAGTCTACTATCTCCCCTTACTAGCATGGATTATTTTCGGGTGGAGTTACCACATCGAGTTTCGCATTATTTATAGATTACTGTATGCTGGCCCTCGAGCGAGGTAAACTGTAGAAGTAATTGGGTTGCCCAAAAAGTAATTGCGGATTTTTCATATAGTCGGCGTTGACAAATTTTTTCACAGCTTGTGACTCTGTAATTGCATTCTTTCTTCTATCAGTTATCAGCTGCTACTTTTAGCTTGCTTTAGAAAAAAAGTGTAAAAAAAGTATATTTGATTAAAATTCATTCTAAGTTTTATTAAAAATGCATTTACTTTCTTTTAAAAAATCCTCAATTGCTTTTTGGGCAACCCAATATTTATACTCACTTAAGCAAAGCTTTTGATAATTTTTCTCATAGTATTTTCCTTGCCAAGTTAAAAAATCTTGGTCTGCATTCAAATTTTCTAAATTGGATACAATCATATTTAGCTAACAGAGTGTGTAAGGTTTAGGTTGAAGGGTACGTATCTAAGCCCTATTTTCAGCATCCTTGGCCTTATTTATCAATGACATGACTTCATGTTTTTCCCATTCCTATTTTCTTTTATATGCAGACGACTTGAAATTCTGTACTCAAGTTGAGTTCATGCACGATATGAATAATTTGAAAAGTTACTTAGATAACTTAATCATGTAGTGCAACTTAAATAAACTTTTTTTGAAACTTTCAAATTATTTTCACGTTTCTTATTTTAAATCACTTAATCCTATTCAACCAACCTTCAATATAGGCAGCTACAATCGGTAGAAGCTAACTGCTATTGGTGATCTAGGCATCATATTTGATACATCATTATCATTTATTCCACATATAGACCACATTATTCCTGAGGCCTGCAAGGCTCTTGCATTAATTAAAAAAAATTGTGCGGAATTTTCTGTCCCTAATACCTTAAAATTAATTTATACGGCATTTGTTTGATTTGTATTCTAGACGCATCAATTGTTTGGGATCCTCAACGCAGTACTCATATTTTCCTACTCTTAAAAGATTACTTCCTGTTGAGATGCCACCTTACTGATCTAAATTTGTGTTACTAGGCCTACAATCCTTAGAATCTCGTAGAAAATTTCAATCGGCTTGCTTAATAATAATATTGATTCACCGGGTTTGTTGTCCTTAGATCCACCATTTGTTCCTCTAGGAAGCTGACGAGTTGTATGTTTGTTTGATACATCGTTCCACCGCAACAACTATGCGAGAAATGGGCCTTTAACACCAACTTTTTTGAATTTAAATTCCGCCAACAACAGACTTCAAAGGGGTTCAAAACCATTTATTGATTTTAGCACATCAAAAGGAATATTTAAATTTATTTTATATTATTTTTGTTTGTTTTTCAAATATGTAATTATACATTATTATTTAAACATTCGTTATTGAACGCCCTGTGGGGAGTCTGGGCCCAAGTCACCACTTTTGTCTACTATGTTTGTGACATTGTCACCAAATTGTCTACAATCGAGTTTTCATTGACAAGTGACAACCTATAATTAGTTTTATTTTTATTCGTTTTCTCAATTGTTTTGTTGAAAATAATTTTGCCGGTTCATAAATCTTTAAAAAAATAAAATAAAATGACTAAATTGGAAATCTAGTAAGTGAGGATCAGCTTATCTCGCTGATTAGCTGTCGCTAATGTGTAAGTATATAACTTTATTGTAGTGTAAATTCTATAAGCAATTTTAAACTTCTTATTTGTACTTAATAGCCACTGCAGATGAAGACATTTCTTGGTGATATTGCTGAGCGCAACCGACATCAGCTATTTGAACACTGGAATTTTCGACGGATCATTATTGAACTCCCTGTATAAAGGATTTTTATTTACTAAATATATATGGCAAAGAAATAAAAAATACATATATGTTTAAACTTATTTGAAAGCCTTATTCAGGTCGTCCTGAAATTTGGTAAAATGTTTGAAAATTACGGACTAAATGATTAAAAATGTCCATATAATGTCCCTATGCCCCATATATCCCGCAATGTCTCTATGTATTCCCTAATGACTTACTGTCGACAATGTCACTACTAACTTCTGAATGAGTAGCTCATACAAAATGTCTATAGCAAAAAGCATGGGCTTGGGTACAATTTGTGTATAGTTCTTGGGACGAAGTCCATAGTAAGTCAGTATAGATTTACTATCGATATTTTTTAAAGGGTCATCTTAGTCTGTAAGGATATTTGTTCCATTGAATAATAAATATATATGTCAAATCTCAAAAAAAAAAAGAAAAATCTCAAAGAATGGTTGACCATTTCCATAGAGATGTTCCGTGTCAGTCAGGAATCCACAAGCCTATCTAAAAGAAAGCTAAATGGGTGAATGATAGCTTAGTAAGCAGTGAGAAGTGGAGCATGCAATTTGACGGCAAACACCCCGAGAACAGAATCGCAGAAGGACTCCAAAATGTGGTAGAAGAGTTCAACCTGTGTCATCATCAATTGTGATTATTGTTGCCAATTCAACAAGCGTGAATACCGGCAAAAAGACTGGCGTTGTGGTTCGACTGCAGCAAATGTTCGATGAAAAAGTACACCCCACATTAATGTTTGTCATAATTTCAAAGATTCGAGCCAAAGATAAGCAAACTTAATTTAAAGATGATCAATTTATCAACATTTTAAGGAAACATTCTCTTTGTTGAAACACATTTTCATTCATATTAAGACTTTTTTATTTTAAATTGTAGGTCAACAAATCCTTGACTTTGCGTCTTGTTATTAAAGACAATAATCGAAAATGAAGGACAAAATATCTTTTAATAGACCCAAAATAGGAACGTCTTAAAAAGTTAATTTTTTTACGTTAAGATGCAAAGTTAAAAAAAAAAGATTTTTTTAAAAAATAATAATTCTAATCTAAGTCTATGAATTAAAATAAGAATCAATCAGCGATTAAAATCTTAAAAGAATTGTCATGTCCGTTAATAAATAGAAAATTAAATTTAAAGATAGCATCCTTATTTAAAGTTTTGGTTGTTTGACTTGTTTTCATTGCTAAAATCTTACGAATTAAGAAAAATCCAAAATTTTGGCCCAACTTTGATTTTCAGTGCATACCCAACTTCATTAGTTGCCAGCACCAAGTGCAGGATTGCGTTCTTCGCGTTGTCATGGACGATGAGCTCCATGGGTCGACTAAATCACCGCGTATAGAGTACTTCTTTCGTCAGGATTTGATGACCAATTATGACCAATTGAAAGCAGCCTCCACCAATGGTACAACTGAGATAGGGGAAACAGTGGGTTGGAGAGATGACATGAAGTTCTTCATCTGCCTCACTCGTGTCCTCCGTCATTCATTCGTTTTGCAGAAGTTTAAGCAGATCTCAAATATCTGCAGTACACGTTGAAACTCTCGTGCCATTCTAGCTCTTCCTGCGTTTATTCTATTGCCTTAAACTCGGAACAGGTTGTGTAAAATATGTTATTTAATTTCTTACTCAGGGGCTGATCATTTGTAGAATAGTCAATTGTTTCGCACAAAAAAAAAAATTAAGAACTATCTGGCTCGAAAGCTACTAAACGCTTGAAGACCCCCTGGACAAAATATGAATCTCTAATCAACAATGCATTGAGCGTGCGATCAAAGTAATGCAAGACTTATACAACCGCTGCCGCAACGAAGACAACATCGCACTAAGATTGATCTTCTCCAATGACAACGTGAATATTTAACTTCCTAGTGTGTTTTATGATCCTTTATAATATTACATATATGTGGCTCTAAAACTTGTGTTCAATTATATAACTGCTTACAGCGATTCAAAAAATTGCCCAAAATGCTGTAATAAAAATTTTAAAATCATTTTGTGGGTGAGGATTTTTTATTGACCACCTTATCCCTTTAAATGTAAGATTATGTCTCATCTTAAACAAAAACTCATCCATGACCCTAATGTATATTCTTGATCGTCATGACATTGTTACTCGATCTAGCAATGGCCATCCGTCTGTCTGCCGGAAGCACCCTAACTTTCGAATTTAATCCAGTACCTAACTTTCGAATATAATTTTATTCTTGATATATAACGTGCTAGCTTAAAATTTAACTGGAGATCCTGTCGATTTAAACGGATCAAAACTTTTGGTAGTCCACCATATAATCTAGTGGAGTAAATATTCTACACCGTCATTTCATGCGACGCAAAATAAATGACTCCGAGAAAAAAATCATTAAATCTTCCACAAAAAAAGCATTGATAAAGTTTTCTTCCTAACAACCTTAAATTGGCAATAATTGTATAAGCCAGCAACAAAAAGTAACACAAATATAATGACAGAAAAGATTATATTGTAGCCTTTAACAGTCATCAGACTTTGTCCAGCAGAAGTCCTATACGAAGTTCTTTTGAGAACATGAATCACTTACAAATGTTTTGTATAATGGGTGCAGATTTCTTTTGAATTGTCTTGATTTGCATATCAATCCTCTCTAAATCTCTGAGTGAGCATACTAAAGTCTACAATTAATGAAACCCATAGAAAATACTTTTCATAACACTTTACATGAATGTCAGCCCAGAGAATATGTCTCTTACCAATTCCACTTCATCATTTTCTGCTGTCATCATAGTTTAGTTGCAACTCAGATTGGAGCAGACAATTTGAAGAAATTCTTTTCATTTATTCATCTCCTCAGTTTTCTTATTTAACGTTGGCGTCAGTGTCGAAAACATTTCTGATTAGTTGGTCTCTTGCAACGAATTGAAAAAAGACTCCTAGACTCCTAGAGATCCACATAATGTTTGCCACTCCACCAAACGAAAGACGACAAATGTACATTTCCATACCATTGGTAATACTCATCATATCTGGATAAGCCCAGCAAGTGTCGAGTAGAGCAATTTCTGTTGTTTGTCACGCCTGCGCTGATGTGGCAGCAACAGCCACTACCAGTAGTACTTTTGTAACCAACCCACTTTTTGTTTTTCTTGCAGTTTTAGTCGAAACTTCTAAACTCCGCCAAGCGTTGACTTTATTTATGCTAGACATAGATTTATAGATGTCGTTTTTTCACTTGACATGAAATTCAATGGACTCACTGAAGACTTTAGACTTTATATGAAGTGTTTAAGCTCTAAGGCAAAAACAGCTACAAATAAAAATGAAAACTCGTTTTGATTGCCAACGGCTGAATAATCGAATAAAAGTGAAAAAATGTCGGTTGGTGGTTGGCTTAGACATTTGTAAGATTTAAAGACAACAAAAACTAAATGAAAGTATTAGTATTAGGTGGGTGTGATTTTTATAGAGTTAATGAACTCTAGAAAATGTCATAGATGGCCAAGAAATGCATTTAGCTTAAATAGACATGGCTATAAAGATATGGCTGAAAATAAGTACAAGTACAAGGCCAGACCGAATCTTTTATACGCTCTACGAGTATATAACAAAACGGACCGTACTTGTCTTGGCTGCTAAAAGTCATAGGCAAATACCATTTCTAAAATATTAGCCAAATCGGATAATAGTTGCGCCCTCTAGAAGCTCAAGAAGTCAAATCGGTAGATCGACTTATATGACAGCTTTATCAAAACTTGAACCGATTTGGCCCATTTATAATCTCCAGCGACCGACATATTAGCATATGAAGTATTTATGTAAAATTTCAAGCGCCTAGATTTACTCTTTCGAAAGTGAGCGTACTTTCGACAGACCGACGGACGGACACAGAAAAGTCTACGAACTCCCAAAACCACGTTTTTCAAATCGAAATTTTTGTAGGTGAATGTTTATCTGGCTAATATCTATTGTCGCTAAAGATATTTACCAAAGTTCACAGTGTTATAATTAGTTCATATTTTTAGGTAAAATCTTAGCAAAATAAAAGAGCGCAAACAGACAATGCGGCCTACGCACAAAAAATCTCTTGCAGTGTTGTTCAAAGAATGTTCAAGTGTACAACAACAAGTAAGAGCGTGCTAAGTTCGGCCGGGCCGAATCTTAAATACCCTCCACCATGGATCGCATTTGTCGAGTTCATTGCGCGGTATCTCTTTTTAGGCAAACTAAGAATAATGAATAAGAGCTGTTATGCTATTGAAGCTATATCAAGTCATAGTCCGATTCGGCCCATACATGAATTGAGTGCTGAACATTGCAGAAGCCATTGTGTAATATTTCAGTTCATTGGGATAAGAATTGCGCCCTTGTAGGTGCTCTAGAAGCAAAATCGGGGATTGGCTTATATGGATGAGAATTGCGCCCTCCGGCGGTTCAAGAAGTCCAAGATCGGTTTATATGGCAGCTATACCAGGTTATAAGCCAATTTGAATCATACTAAGCACAGTTGTTGGAATTAATAACAAAACAGCACGTGCAAAATTATAGCCAATTCGGAAAAGTATTGTGCCTCCAAAAAACTGAAAAAGTCAAGACCCCAGGTCGGTTTATGTAGCAGCTACATCAGGTAACGGACCGATTTAGACCATATTTAGTAATGATACAGTTGTTGGAAGTAATACCAAAACACCACGTGCAAATTTCAGTCAAATCAGGTGAGAATTGCGCCCTCTAGAAGCTTAAGAAGTCAAGACCCAAGATCGGCTTATATAGCGGCTATATCAAAACATGGACCGATTTGGCCCATTTACAATCCCAACCGATCTACACTAATAAAAAGTATTTGTACAAAATTCCAAGCGGCTAGCTACACTCCTTCGAAAGTTGGCGTGCTTTCGACACACAGACGGACGAACGGACGGACGGACATGGCTAGATCGACTTAAAATGACATGACGATCAAGAATTTTTTAAGGTGTTACAAACAGAATGACGAAATTATTATACCCCCATCCTATGGTGGAGGGTATAAACATTTTTAAGAGAAAACCCAATACAGATACTTAATTTTTTTTTTAGTTTTGCTGATATCCTTTAAAACAAAAAAAAATGTTGCCCGAAATTTTTCAAAAAAACCCATTTCGGTCAAAGATAGTTTCCAAATCGTCACTTTTTACTAAACCTGCTATAAGGCTACAAATATTGTTTGGTGAAAAAATTTTTTTGCATGGGCTTTCGATCTGTGATAGCAAACGCTATGATTATATTAGTATACAACCCCATCCCATAGTAGTGGGTATAAAAATTAACACTTTTAAGCAAATTTTTTCAATAAGGACAATTTATTGATATATTTTATGTACTAAAAAGTGAAAAAAATCCACTTTTTCACATTTTTTGACTTTGGAACTGTATAACTTTTAAATTAATTAATCGGATGTTGACGCATACTGCAGCAAAGTCATTACAACCAAATGAAAATCGAACCGTAAATTTAAAAAAAAAAAAAAACTTTAAAAATAGAATTTAAAATTCTACTATCCCCAAAATGAGTAGAGACATTGAATCGGATTTTTAAACAATATCCAGCAAAAAAGGAATTTTGGAAATCGGACCACTAACGAAGATTTGGCAGCCGGAAAAATTTTTCAAAATACCGAGGCTTCCAATTTAAGGGCCTTGCCAAGAGGCCCCGGACCACCTAAGGCCTTGAAATATTTCGAAAATACCTAAGCTTTAACCATATAAAATTTCAAAGAGTTATCTCTATCCTTTCTCAAATGGCAAATTTTTTTCGATTCTATCCCATTGTGCGACATAGCCAGGAAGCGTAAGGGCCCAACCGAAATAATTTTTTCGAACCCAAAATATCAAAATAATTTTTTTGATTTGGAGCCATAGTGAGGTAAAAATCAAAAAATAAATTTGCGAATTCGAAAACTTTGTTAATTTTTGGATTTTGATGAAATTGTCGATAATAAGTAAAAAACATTTCTTCTTCTTCTTCTTATATATAAAAATCAATTTGTGTTTGTTTGTCTGTTCCGTATAGACTCAAAACCGGCTGAACCGATTTTCTTGAAATTTTTACAGATGGTGCATAATGATCCCGTGGTAAAAATAGGGTACTAAATATTTTGATATTTGAAGAGAGGGGCGGACCCTCCCCCTTACCCTTATTTTCAGAAACGTCAAATCTCGGAAATGGGTGGTGCGATTTAAGCGAAATTTTGTGCGTTTTTTTATAGTAACCTAAAAACAAAATTTGGTATCCAAATTTCGGATGGGGTACCTAGGGGGGCCGCCCCACCCCCAAAACCTACATAATATGTATATAGACCAATCACGACAAGATGGGACTCAAATGAAAGGTATTTAAGATTAGAAAACGTATCTGATATCCAATTGACCGACTAACTGTTTAGGTGACCACCCCAACCCCCAAAACACCCCTAAATCGGGCATGTTTACCGACTCAAATGAAAGGTATTTGCGTGTGGAATACGAATCTAATATCCAAATGTGGGACCAAGTGATTTGGGGGCCGCCCCTCCCCAAAACCATCCCCCAAAAGAGGAAAAATTTACGATAATAGCAACATGGGGCTCAAATGAAAGGTCTTTGGGAGTAATGCACGAATCTGATATCAATATTCGGGAAAAAGTGGGGCCACCCCACCCCCATAACACCACCCATATGGGAAGTATTTGATGACCATTGCAATATGGGCTCAAAAAAGATGTATTTTAGAGTAGAACACTCCAAGTCACTGAGTAGCCGGCCAAGTCACTGAGTATCCGCCCCATACCCCAAACATGGAGCACATATGAAAGGTATTTTGAAGTAGATCACGAATCTGATATCAACATTTGGGACCAAATGTCTAGGGGACCTCCCACCACCATAACAACCCCCTAATAGGACGTATTTGCTCACCAAGACAATTTGGGTCTGCAAGTCAGTGGAGCTCGATATTGATAATTTTTAGGGCTCATACCCCAAACTGGGCATATTTACTGACTTTTGCAATAAGGGGTTTAAATGAAAGATATTTGAAATAAGAAAACGAATTTGATATTCAATTTCGAGGCCAATAGCAATATCGGGTTCAAATAAATGATATATACATATATGCGAATAGAGCAAGATGCTGCTATATTTTCAGGGCTTAGAGTTTGTGGACCACCCCACACCTCTAAATCGGGCATATTTACCGACCATGGCAATATGGGACTCAAATGAAAGGTATTTGCGAGTAGAGAACGAAATTTATGCCCACTTTCGGGACCAATTTTCTGGGGGTCTTTCTCTTTCCCAAAATACCCTACAAACAGCAATTGTTTAGTGACCATTGCAATATGGGGCTCAAATAAAGGTATTTGGAAGTAGAAAACGAATCTGATATCCAAGTGTGGAACCAAGTATTAAGGTCACCGCCCCTTCCCCAAAACACCCTCTTAAGGGTAAAAATTTACCGACCATGCCAATATGTGGCTCCAATGAAAGGTATTTGAGATAAGAAAACAAATTCGATAACCAATTTTGGGGCCAAGTGTTTTGGAGACGCCTCATCCTATAAACTCCCCTTAATCCAATGGCAATATGGGGCTTATACAAATCGTATTTGAGAGAAGAGCACGATGCTGATATTTTTTCAGGGTCAAGTGTCTGGGGGACCACCTTAAGCCCGAAACGCCCCTAAATCGGAGCATGTCGGGCTGAAATAAAGTTTTTTACGAATGGAGTACGTCTAACATCCACACTTAAATGACATTAAACCCTCCGAGCGGATTTGTAGTCCAAAAAAGTTCATATGGTATTCAGATAAAGCCACTTACATTGGTATACTGTAAGTCAAGTGATATGCACATACTCTTTAATTGTCGAAAATAAATATTGAAGGGATAATTTTGTTCCAAATAAAGTAAAAGAAGGCGCAGAGGAGCGAGCCCTGTACTGCTAGTTTTATTTAAATGCAATTTCTAAATTAGGATTGTAAAAACTTACCAGAAATCCCAAAACAGCGGTGGCGGCTACCAAGCAACATTTTGTATCTGCAAAATAAAATAGGAAAAAACATTAAGAGTCAATAAATTTCTGTAAGTGTGATAATAATCTACAAAATATATTTAAAAATCTAAAATATGGTCTCTCAACTATTTGTGAAAATTACTTAAGCTAAAAATCCCAATATGGCCATAGCAAATTTCAAATTTCAGATAAGTTATAACAATTTCGTTAAATATTGAGTGGTGGTTTCTGCAGTATTCTCATCAACCAAAACAATTTGTTACACCATTTGCACTTAAGTTCTGCTTTTTATCGTTGGTGCTTTAATAAATTCATGTTTTTATAGCACATGGGATGCATGACTGCACGAAACATTGTATAGATGTAGAAGTTGCTAAATAAGAAAAACTAACCACCAACACAATAACTAAAACATAATGTTCGTATCCTTAGGCCAGACGCCAGTAAATTGATGTGGTTAAATAATAACAAGAGTTTGTTGCTTAAGTCTTTTGTTTTGGACTGTGAACAAATTTAGAGCAAATATTGGTTACAACTTTATGTGATAAATGGAAACAATTATAACAAAGCGGTTCTCCTAAGAAGCAAATAAATGGGTACTTAAATATAGGATTTAGTGAAATTTCTTTAAACTTGACTTTGTGTCTAATTTTTCCAAAAAATTTTTTTGCAATATCAAATATAAGAATAAAAGCGTTAAAAAAACGTTACATATGTGCAAAATTTCTAAATCATTTCATAATGCCTCGTTTCTATATTTTAAAAGTCATCTGTGCTATATGGCAAGGAAATCTGTTCAAAAATGCGACCAGTATTTTGTACACATAAATACAGACTGACAAGCAGAAGGACGGCGAAGCACAGGAACTAATACCAGTCATTTGGTGGGATACGATGACAATAGTGCACATCTCAAGGCAAATTTGCAACAATACTTGTAATATATTTTTTTGGCGAAATCTTCATATATTTGTGAAATTTATCGAAAATGTTAATTGAATTGAATGTTGGAGACCATAGTAGAAGTCATTCTGTAAAATTTCAGCCAATTCGAGTAAGAATTACGCCCTTTAGAAGCTCAAAAAGTAAAATAGAGAGATCGGTTTATATGGGAGCTGTATCAGGCCATAGACCGATTCGCATATTGAAGGTCATGGGAGAAGATGTTGCACAAAATTTCAGCCAAATCGGATAATAATTACGCCCTCTGGGGGCTCAAGAAGTCAAGATCCCAGATCGGATTATATGGAAGCTATATCAGGTTATGGATCGATTTGAATAATATTTTGCACAGCACTTGCAAGACATTACAAAGTCAAAATTTCAGCCAAATCGAATAAGAATTGCGCCATCTAGAGACTAAAGCAGTCAAGACCCTAGATCGGTTTATATGACAGCTGTATTAGGTTATGGACCGATTTGAATCAGACTTAACAGCTGTATCAGGTTATGAACCGATTTGAACCAGACTTAACACAGTCGTTGGAAATCACAACAAAGCACCTAATGAAAATTTCGGGCAAATCTAGTGGCTCAAGAAGTCAAGATCCAAAATCGGATTATATGGCAGCCATATCAAATTATGTACCGATTGGAACCATACTAAGCATAATTGTTGGAAGTCATATTGAAACTACTCATGCAAAATTTCAGCCAAATCGAATAGGATTTGCGCCCTCTAGAGGCACAAGAAGTCAAGACCCTAGATCGGTTTATATGCCAGCTATATCAGGTTATGAACCGATTTGAACCAGACTTAAAACAGTTGTTGGAAATCATAAGAAAGCACCTAATGCAAACTTTCAGCCAATTCGTATAAGAATTGCACCCTCTAGTGGCTCAAGAAGTCAAGATCCAAGTTCGGCTTTTATGGCAGCTATATCAAAACATTGACCGATATAGCCCATTTACAATCCCAATCGACCTACACTAATAAGAAGTATTTGTGCAAGTGGCCAGCATCACTGCTTCCAAAGTTAGCGTGATTTCGACAGACAGACGGACGGTCATGGCTAGATCAACTCTGAATGTCGAGACGATCTAGAATATACATACTTTATGGGGTCTTAGATGAATATTTCAAGGAGTTACAAACAGAATGACTAAATTAGTATACCCCCACCCTATGGTGGAGGGTATAAAAGGTTTAATTTAGGCAAAAATACTCGTAACTTAAAGCGTGTTAGATGAACCCACCACCATGGATTCTGCTCAAAGTTTTCACAAAATGAATGACGGCTTTGCCAGTTCCATTATTACTTGTTGATGCTTCTGTAGTCGTGTTTTAAGATAGTTGGCAAACGGGGTCATTGCATCGGTACCTAGTGCTGGGGCAGCCAGCGCCCTCTTATGCCGGGCCATTTTAATGGTAAATCTTTCCTTTGGCTAATCCGCTGCCGACCCTATTGCACGGTCACACAGTATTTGTATTCGCATCCGTGCAAACGGTTCGCCCCACATTTTTTAATTCTGCGGTACCCGTTATATCTGATGAGCTTTCCCTTATCCACCACCTGGACAGACGTCCAATGAGAGAAGTAGCAGGCCACTTTGCGCGAAATTTAAGCCCAATTGTGGAATGACTTGATAAGTATATCACCCATCCTATGATGGTGGATACAAAAATAGATGTAGAATTTTTCCTCAAGGCTTTTTAAAATAAACCTTCGATTTTTCACTATCTAAAGATGTTGTCTTACTTTTTGTTGTTATTTCTTACTTCCGTCCACTCTCACTAGCTACTTTCCCCTCAAACGAGCTTTCCCTATATTCCCAATATTGTGTTTACTCATATTTTCGATTCACTGCAAATGTCAGTACTACCCCAATAATCCAAATATTTCTCCACTACCATGATACGCTGCAACATTCTTTGCTTTCTGAGGTGAATAAAAATTTGTTTGGAATTTTAATAAGATACCCAGCATGGTGTTGAAAATTATTATTCATATGAATGATCAGACCTACTCCAACACAGACATAGAAAATATTTCTTTTTTTTTACATAACGAAAAAATTCCTTTTCATTGAGGTTGTTTTGACTTATTTACTTATACACAGATGGCTGAAGTTAGATATAAAAAATAATAACGTAGAGAAGCCGAGGAGTAAGAGACAATTTAATTTTGTACAAATCACTGGTTATTGATGTAACAACAAAAACACTTGGCCTCGCAGTGTCTCCCCGGTAATGGACAACCTTAAAGATAATGAAAACAAGGCACAAATATCCACAACACACAGACATAATGAATGTTAATTAAAATTAAAATCTTAAAAAATAAATACCATAATAGTCCGTATGCAATTATCGATTGTTGGCTTGATATATGGAGGATATATGGGACATACTAGCGCATAATAAAATTGTAAATGAATTTAATATGGGTTTTTGATAACCTGAACTATGCATTGGGGGTTGCAGTCGCAAAGGTGATAAATTGGTTTGTTTTCACTAGAATTATACATAATTAAAATAACAACTTGCTGGTGAATGTTTCTTCAGGAAATCAAGCATTTCCATGGCTGTAAATGGGAAGTGGGACACCGCACCAGTATTTTTATCAGAATTATGGCAGGCAATGGAAACAATTACAAACATTGTGGCTTCTACAGCCTTAATAGGCCATATCGGACGAAAGATATATATGGAAGCTATATCTAAATCTGGCCCGATTTTGATCAAATCTTGCACACGTATAAAGACGTCAAACGAAACACCTCATGCTAAAGATCGGACCAAAAGTGTGGATACTAAAGACTTAAAAGGCCACATCGGATGAAAAATATATATGGGAGTTACATCTAAATTTGAACCGATTTTGATGAATTGTTGCACACATATTGGGACGTCAAAAAAGGCACATCATATCAAAATTCTACAGTTTTTAAAGAGCATATCGGTTGAAAGCTATATGTGGAAGCTGCACAGTGACTTTTATGACAGTCGGACAACAAATGCGACCTGCAGCTTGATTACAAGAATACATGGACAGGCACACAAAGCTTAACCGAATCAGGATTCTCAGCCGATCGGTACGACGATCGATGGGTTTAGCGCTTCTACTTCTTAGTGTTGCAAACAAATCCACAAGTGAAAAACTTGTTGTCACAGTTCGCAAAACTAAAACACTTTTGGGTCGTTGCGAAGAACAGTTTTTGTTGAGAAGCCTCTTCATCCTTAACGTGTTACTTTTTGGTGCGGTTTGTGGTCCAGCGGGGTCATTGAACCTGACTTTTTCGAAATGAGGTTGAATCACCAGTTGCGGTGGATGGATAGCACTATCGAGAGATAATTAATGTTTTTTTACGGTCGGACTTGGATGGTATTGATCTGGACAACGTTTAAATTTAACAAAGCGGCGCTACATGCCACGCAAGCTTTGCTCTTTTACGGGAAAAGTTTCCGGGACGTATTTTCTCTGGAAGAGGTGACCGCAATTGGTCACAGAGATCTTGTGACTTAGCACTTTGCGGCTGCTTTCTTTGGGGCCAGTGAAGCATGAAGGGTACGCCAACAGCCCAGCATTGTTTCAAGACCTCAAAGATAGAATTCGTGAGGCTTTCGACGTTGCGATTTGCTTATGGAAAATTTCATGAAAAGGATATGGTCCTTTAAGCGTTGTTGTATACCCACCTGCTTAGTATGGGCGGTATGCTATTCAAGTCTTTCCATTTGCAGTATGGTGAAAATCGGTCCATAACCTGATATAGCTGCTATATAAACCGATCTTGGGTCTTGACTTCTTAAGCTTTTAGAAGGCGCAATTCCTATCCGATTTGGCTGTAATTTTGCACGTGGTGTCTTGGTATCACTTCCAACATTTATGCGAAGTATCGTCCAAATCAGTCCATACCCTAATATAGCTGCCATATAAACCGATCTGGGATCTTGAGTTCTTGAGCTTCTAGAGAGCGCAATTCTCATCCGACTTGGCACAAATTTTGTACAACGGCATCTCCCATGGGCTTCAACGTTCGTGTGCAATATGGTCTGAAGCAATCTATAGCTTGATACAGCTCCCATATATATCTTGAGCCCCGAATCGGACTATAACTTGACATAGCTCCTCCTCCTCCTCCGTCCACCTTCATTATTATACCCACCGCCGAAGGATGGGGGTATATTCATTTTGTCATTCCGTTTGCAACACATCGAAATATTCATTTCCGACCCTATAAAGTATATATATTCTTGATCAGCGTAAAAATCTAAGACGATCTAGACATGTCCGTTCGTCTGTCCGTCTGTCTGTTGAAATCACGATACAAAAGCCATATTTATTATCCGATTTTGATGAAATTCGAGACAGTGAATTTTGTTAGGCCCATCGACATCCTTCGTCAATTTGGCCCAGATCGGTCCAGATTTGGATATAGCTGCCATATAGACCGATCCTCCGATTAAGGGTCTTAAGCCCATAAAAACCTCATTTATTATCAGATTTTGCTGAAGTTTGGGACAGTGAGTTGTCTTAGGCCCTTCGATATCTGTCTTCAATTTGGCCCAGATCGGTTCAGATTTGGATATAGATGCCATATAGACCAATTTCCTGATTTAAGGTTTTGGTCCAATAAAATGCTCATTTATTGTACGATGTCGCTGAAATTCGGGACAGTGAGTAAAATTAAGGCCCTGGACATACTTTTGCAAAATCGCACAGATCGGTCCAGATTTGGATATAGCTGCCATATAGACCGATATCTCGATTTAAGGTTTTGGGCCCATAAAAGAGGCATTTATTGTCCTATTTCGCTTAAATTTGGGACAGTGCTTTAAGTTAGGCTCTTCGACATTTTTATGCAACTTGGCCCAAATCGGTCTAGATTTGGATATAGCTGCCATGTAGACCGATATCTCGATTTAAAGTCTTGGCCCCATAAAATTCGCATTTATACTCCAATATCACTGAAATTTGACAAAGTCTTATGTTAGGCTTTTCGACATCCGTGTCGTATATGGTTCAGATCGGTTTATTATACCCTCCACCATAAGATGGGGGGTATAATTTCGTCACTCTGATTGAAACTACTCGAAATATTCGTCTGAGACCCTATAAAGTATATATATTCTTGATCGTCGTGAAATTTTATGTCGATCTAGCCATGTCCGTTCGTCCATCCGTCCGTCTGTCCGTCCGTCCGTCTGTCTGTCGAAAGCACGCTAACTTCCGAAGAAGTAAAGCTAGCCGCTTGAAATTTTGCACAAATACTTCTTATTAGTGTAGGTCGGTTGGTATTGCAAATGGGCCATATCGGTCCATGTTTGATATAGCTGCCATATAAACCAATCTTGGGTCTTGACTTCTTGAGCCTCTAGAGTGCGCAATTCTTATACGATTGGGATGAAATTTTGCACGACGAGTTTTGTTATGACATCCAACAACTGTGCTAAGTATGGTTCAAATCGGTCCATAACCTGATATAGCTGCCATATACACCGATCTTGGGTCTTGACTTCTTGAGCCTCTAGAGAGCGCAATTCTTACCCGATTGGAATGAAATTTTACATGACGTGTTTTGCCATGATATCCAACAACTGTGATAAGTATGATTCAATTCGGTTCATAACCTGATATAGCTGCCATATAAACCGATCTGGGATCTTGACTTCTTGAGTCTGTAGAGGTCGCAATTATTATCCGATTTGCCTGAAATTTTGTACGACGGATCCACTCATGACCATCAATATACGTGTTGATTATGGTCTGAATCGGTCTATAGCCCGATACAGCTCCCATATAAATCGATCTCTCTATTTTACTTCTTGAGCCCACAAAGGGCGCAATTCTTATTCGAATTGGCTGACATTTTACACAGGTCTCCAACATATAATTTAATTGTGGTACAAACCGGACCATATCTTGATATCGCTCTTATATCCTTTTTTTTGCCTAAGAAGAGATGCCGGGAAAAGAACTCGACAAATGCGATCCATGGTGGAGGGTATATAAGATTCGGCCCGGTCGAACTTAGCACGCTTTTACTTATTTTTAGATATATCTACAGTACTTATTAGTATTTGGTCCAAATCGGAACATATTTTAATATAACAGATATGGGACATAAGTTATGAATTTTTCACCGAATTTTGATGAAAGGCGGTTTACATATATACCCGAGGTGGTGGGTATCCAAAGTTCGGCCCGGCCGAACTTAATGCCTTTTTACTTGTTTTTTGTTTGCCTAAAAAGAGATACTGCGCAAAGAACTCGACAGATGCGATCCATGGTGGAGGGTATATAAGATTCGGCCCGGCCGAACTAAGCACGCTCTTACTTGTTACTTACTTTAATTTGCTATGACAGAACATTTGTTCCACAAGCCGAAGGTAGAATAGCGTTCCAAGAACCTCGATTCTCTGCGCTCATTTTATAATCGCTGACACCATGTTTCGAGGACTCTCCCACCACTTGATCTTTCCGCCATTAAAACTAGATCTCTACAGCATTTAAAGTAGATATCTACAACATTTCACACGAGATTTTATATTTAGGTTAGGTTAGATTGAAAAGAGGGTGTAGATATTAACCCCCCATATCACTATGGACATAACGTCCCAAAACGTTTGAAGAATTTCATCAAAATTCGTCCAGATTTAGATATCGCTCCCACATGTTACTTTTGATCTGCGACCCCATAAAGCATATATATTCTGGATCGTCTCTACATTCTTAGTCTATCTAGCCATGTCCGTCCATCCGTTTGTCGAAATCACGACGGCGGTCGAACGCTTACAGTTATCAACTTGAAATTTGGCACAGATACTTCCTATTGATATAGACTACTGAGAATTGCAAATGGGCCATATCGGTCCAGATTTGGATATAGCACCCATATAAACCGATCTCCCAACTTGATTACTTGAGCCCCTGGAAGCCGCAATTTTTGTACGATTTGGATTAAATTTTGCATGTAGTGTTCTGTTATGACTTCCAACCAACCGGTCCAAATGGGTCTATAACCTGATATGGCTCCCATATAAACCGATCACCCGATTTGACTCCTAGAGCCCTTACAAGCCTGAATTTTTGTCCGTTTTGGCTGAAATTTTGCATGCGGTGTTGCGACTTCCAACAACTGTGCCAATTACGATTCAAATCAGTCTATAACCTGATATAGCTGCCATAGAAACCAGTCTCTCGACCATCCTTGCTCGGTTCCTAGAAGCTTTAATTTTTTCTGGTTTAATATAAGTTTGGTACGTAGAATAAAATCATGCCTTTCAACTACATTTATTTTGTATAAATTTTAAGCACAATCCATTGTGGTGGGTTCCCAAGATTCAGCCCGGCCGAACTTAGCCCGCTTTTACTTGTTTGCTATCTTGCAAGATCCTCTTCGATATTTCAATAGGAATACAAAACTATAGTCCTACTAGATTTAGAAATAAATTTAATGTATCAATAGTAGTAGGCAGACTCGGTGGAGTAGGGTATTTTATAGTTGGCTACGCCCGACTTTTGCCTCTCCTTACTGTTTTTATACCCTCCACCATAAGATGGGGGGTATACTAATTTCGTCATTCTGTTTGTAACTACTCGAAATATTCGTCTGAGACCCCATAAAGTATATATATTCTTGATCGTCGCGACATTTTATGTCGATCTAGCCATGTCCGTCCGTCTGTCCGTCCGTCCGTCCGTCCGTCCGTCCGTCCGTCCGTCCGTCCGTCCGTCCGTCTGTCTGTCGAAAGCACGCTAACTTCCGAAGGAGTAAAGCTAGCCGCTTGAAATTTTGCAAAAATACTTCTTATTAGTGTAGGTCGGTTGGTATTGTAAATGGGCCATATCGGTCCATGTTTTGATATAGCTGCCATATAAACCGATCTTGTGTCTTGACTTCTTGAGCCTCTAGAGTCCGCAATTCTTATCCGATTGGAATGAAATTTTGCACGACGTGTTTTGTTATGATATCCAACAACTGTGCCAAGTATGGTTCAAATCGGTCAATAACCTGATATAGCTGCCATATAAACCGATCTTGGGTCTTGACTTCTTGAGCCTCTAGAGTGCGCAATTCTTATCCGATTGAAATGGAATTTCGCACGACGTGTTTTTTTATGATACCCAACAACTGTGCCAAGTATGGTTTAAATCGGTTCATAACCTGATATAGCTGCCATATAAACCGATCTTGGGTCTTGACTTCTTGAGATTCTAGAGGGCACAATTCTTATCCGATTTGAATTAACTTTTGCACGAAGTATTTCGTCATGATATCCAACAACTGTGCCAAGTATGGTTGAAATCTGTCTAGAACCTGATATAGCTGCCATATAAACAGATCTGGGGATTTGACTTCTTGAGCTTCTAGAGGGCGTAATTCCTATCCGATTTGCCTGAAATTTAGCATGACGTATTTTATTTTTACTTTCAACAACTGTGTCAAATAAGGTTCAAATCGGTTAATAACCTGATATAGCTGCCATATAAACCGATCTGGGATCTTGACTTCTTGACCTCTAGAGGTCGCAATTATTATCCGATATGCCTGAAATTTTGTACGATGGATTCTCTTATGACCATCAACAAACGTGTTTATTATGGTCTGAATCGGTCTATAGCTCGATACAGATCCCATATAAATCGTTCTCTCTATTTTACTTCGTGAGCCCCAATGGGCGCAATTCTTATACGAATTGGCTGAAATTTTACACAGGTCTCCAACATATAATTTAATTGTGGTCCGAACCGGACCATATCTTGATATCGTTTTAATACCAGATCAACTATTTTCTTATATCCTTTTTAGCCTAAGAAGAGATGCCGGGAAAACAACTCGACAAATGCGATCCATGGTGGAGGGTATATAAGATTCGGCCCGGCCGAACTTAGCACGCTTTTACTTGTTTTTTTTGTTCGGGTTTGCTTGGCTATTCAATTAATTTCTATTCTCAAATAGATGGCGCTGAAATTGTTGTTGGTGATGCTCGGTGTTTATTCCCATGACAATGTGCATATTTTGTCTATTTTTTGAAATTCAATCGAATTTCCACTTTTGTCGGCCTATCTAATGTCACCGTTGCACATGGGTAAGCATTTTCGACTTACCCATGGCATTAATATGAAAAAAATTTTCATTACCGGATATTCCTTCAATAATAGTTGCAACAATTCTGAATAATTATCCATTTAAGACTTCAGTACAAAAATTTACGGCCTAGACCACTAAATTAGTTTTTTCTTTTTATACCCTCCATCATAAACTAATTTCGTCATTCCGTATGTAAAACATCGAAATATTCATCTGAGACCCAACAATGTAAATATGTATATTTTTGATCGTCTTGACATTTTAAGTCGATTTAGCCATATCCGTCCGTCCATCTGTCGAAAACACGCCAACTTTCAAAGGAATAAAGCTAAACATTATTTTATCGACTTCTCCTATGACCTTCCACATACGTACCAAATATGATCTCATTGGGTCCATATCCTGATATAGCTCCCATATGAACCGATCTCCCAATTAAAAATTCTTAAGCCACTTTGGGGCTCAATTCTTATCCAATTTTGGCTGACTTTTGCACAATGACTTCTACTATGGTCTCTAACAGCCAAACCAAGCATGGTCCGAATCGGTTAATAACCTGAAATAGCTCCAACAGCTTGGCAATTTTTATCCATTATCCTTTGTTTGCCTATAAAGAGATATCGGGCAAAAAAATGACAATTGAGATCCATGGTAATGGGTATGTAAGATTCGGCCCGGCCGAACTTTTCACGCTTTTACTTGTTGTCACTCGATTCGTTTGCCAAGTCATTGAAAACAATTATTTTCCCTTTATATAATCAGCTGTTTTCAATGGCTTGGTGAACGAATCGAGTGAAAAAACGAAAAAAATGTGTGATTATCTGCACTCCACTTGGGCTCGACTATAAAAAGGAGGCTTCTTATCTTTGAGCTAAATTTTCAATCAAACCCGCTCCACTGCGCTTTCGCTTTCAAAATGTAGCAAAATGCCACCTCTGTAACGTAACCTACCCTCCAATAGCTCTGATTCTGTGTACATTCGTTGAGCCCACCCCTCTAACAGTTTAACACAAACTTGGATATTCGCACTTTACAAAATAAATTTTTATCCATGGCAAAGCTAGCCAATTAAACTACCTGATACACCTATTGTTAAGACCCGTCTTAGGGTGGGAAATTTAAAAAATAATTCAGCAAACAACTGCAACGAAATTCCTATACTTTATTATTCCCACCCCCAAAGGATGGGGATATATTCATTTTGTCATTCCGTTTGCAACACATCGAAATGTCCATACCCGACCCCATAAAGTATATATATTTTTGATCAGCGTAAAAATCTAAGACGATCTAGACATGCCCGTCCGTCTGTCCATCTGTCTGTTGAAATCACGCTACAGTCTTTAAAAATAAAGATATTGAGCTGAAATTTTGCACAGATTCTTTTTTTTGTTCATAAGCAGGTTAAGTTCGAAGATGGGCTATATCGGACTATATCGTGATATAGCCCCAGCATAGACCGATCCGCCAATTTAGGGTCTTAGGCCCATAAAAGCCACATTTATTATCTGATTTTGTTGAAATTTGGGTCAGTGAGTTACGCAAGGCCCTCCGACATCCTTCTTCAATTTGACACAGATCGGTCCAGATTTGGATAGAGCCGCCATATAGACAAATCTCTCGATTTGAGGTTTTTGGCCCATGAAAGGCGCATTTATTGTCCAATGTCACCGAAATTTGGGACAGTGAGTTAGGTGAAACCCTTCGATATACTTTTGCAATATGGCACAGATCGGTCCAGATTTGGTTATAGCTGCCATATTGACCGATCTCTCGATTTAAGATTTTGGGCCCATAAAAGGCGCATTTATTGCCCGATGTCGCCGAAATTTGGGACAGTGAGTTGTGTTAGGCTCTTCGACATTTTTCTGCAACTTGGCCCAGATAGGTCCAGATTTGGATATAGGTGCCATATAGGCCGATATCTCGATTTAAAATTTTGACCCCATAAAAGGCTCATTTATAATCCGATTTCAGTGAAATTTGACACACTGACTTATGTTGGGATTTTCAACATCCGTGTCGTTATGATCGGTTTATTTTTATACCCTCCACCATATGAGGGGGGTATACTAATTTTGTCATTCTGTTTGTAACTACTCGAAATATTCATCTGAGACCCCATAAAGTATATATATTCTTGATCGTCGCGACATTTTATGTCGATCGAGCCATGTCCGTCCCTCTGTATGTCCGTCCGTTCGTCTGTCTGTCAAAAGCACGCTAACTTCCGAAGGAGTAAAGCTAGCCGCTTGAAATTCTGCACAAATACTTCTTATTAGTGTAGGTCGGTTGGTATTGTAAATGGGTCATATCGGTCCATGTTTTGATATAGCTGCCATATAAACCGGTCTTGGGTCTTGACTTCTTGAGCCTCTAGAGTGCGCAATTCTTATCTGATTAGAATAAAATTTTGCACGACGTGTTTTGTTATGATATCCAACAACTGTGCCAAGTATCGTTCAAATCGGTCCATAACCAGATATAGCTGTCATATAAACCTATCTTGGGTCTTGACTTCATGAGCCTCTAGAGGGCGTAAGTCTTATCCGACCTGAATGAATTTTTGCACGAAGTATTCTGTTATGATATCCAACAACTGTGCCAAGTATGGTTCAAATCGGTCCATAACCTGATATAGCTGCCATATAAACAGATCTGGGGACTTGACTTTTTGAGCTTTTAGATGGCGTAATTCCTATCCGATTTGGCTGAAATTTTGCATGGCGTATTTTATTTTTACTCTCAACAACTGTGTCAAATAAGGTTCAAATCGGTTCTTAACCTGATATAGCTGCCATATAAACCGATCTGGGATCTTGACTTATTGAGCCTCTAGAGGTCGTAATTATTATCCGATTTGCCTGAAATTTTGTACGACGGATCCTCTCATGACCATCAACATACGTGTTTATTATGGTCTGAATCTGTCTATAGCCCGATGCAGCTCCCATGTAAATCGATCTCTCTATTTTACTTCTTGAGCCCCCAAAGGGCGCAATTCTTATTCGAATTGGCTGACATTTTACTCAGGTCACCAACATATAATATAATTATGGTCCAAACCGGACCATATCTTGATATCGCTCTAATAGCAGAGCAAATCTTTTCTTATATCCTTTTTTGCCTAAGAAGAGATGCCGGGAAAAGAACTCAACAAATGCGATCCATGGTGGAGGGTATAAAAGATTCGGCCCGGCCGAACCTAGCACGCTTTTACTTGTTTTTAACTTGTTTTTTTTATTAATTTATATATGGCTCTTTGTGCTTTCTTTTCTTGGTTCTAAAATCTTATTGAGATTCCATTGCAGGCTATTGTCCGGCTTTAGATCATTGTTTAATGCTTTCTATTTAAAGAAAAGTATAGCAAAAAAATGGGTTGCTGCTAGAAGCATTTGACTAGTTTCCTGTATCGCGATTTCATTTTCGACCAAGAAAAAATCATCAGCAGGAGATGTCAAATGGATCATGGTGCTTTAGAACCATTCCAACTAGAGTAAGTTGTAAAGCAAACATCTGAATTTGAAAAGCACCATTATCCATTTGACATCTCTTGCTGATGATTTTTCTTGGTCGAAAATGAACTCGCGATACGGGAAACCAGTCAAATGATTCCAGCAACAACACACTTTTTGCTGACTTCTGATTCTTTGAATAGAAGGCATTTAAGAATGGTCTAAAGCCGGACAATGTTCTGCAATGGAATCTCAACTAATTTATTTATTTAATTAATAACTTATTATTATTGGGTTGCCCAAAAAGTAATTGCGGATTTTTTAAAAGAAAGTAAATGCATTTTTATAAAGCTTAGAATGAACTTTAATCAAATACACTTTTTACACTTTTTTTCTAAAGCAAGCTAAAAGTAACAGCTTATAACTGACAGAAGAAAGAATGCAATTACGGAGTCACAAGCTGTGAAAAAATTTGTCAACGCCGACTATATGAAAAATCCGCAATTACTTTTTGGGCAACCCAATAGTTTATGAAATTTGTTTATTTTTATCATTTTTTACCTTACTTATGAACTGTAAATTTCAATTTTCTTTTCTTTATTTTTTTCACATTTCCGTTTTCATACTAAAGAATTCTCTCTCTCTCTCTCGTTACTAAGATTTATTGGGCCAGTGCTATACATCGTGTTCATGTCTTAAGTCTTTTGTTTCCTCAATGACAAAACCTTTAGCTTAGGCATGTACCGGTATACCAACACCACACAAGCAAACAATGCTCAATGATTTAATTTTCAGAATAACAATTTCTGATAAGCATTCGCTGTTACTGCCAATTAATCAATAAGTATTATCGTATGGCTCATAAATAACCAAATTCAATATATAACTCTCTATGTACACATAGAGTTATGCATGTATTTGTAAGAAGAAAAATCTCGACACATTTCTAACCGCAAATGTTTCTAAACAAACGTCACTCACTCATACTTATTGTTTTAAGCACTTATTGTTTAAAATGTTTACTTTTGAATTGTGGTAGGCAAAAGACAAAAACAACAACAACAAATATCTAACGCCCGTTTCTTAACAACAATGCATAACGTTTGTGGCAGCAGTTGCCGCATTTTAGATCTCTATTCTATGTAAAATGAATGGCTGGTGCTCAACTCATATCTCTTGGTATTTTTCAATTCGTATTGAGATATTGAAAGTTGTTGGTCAACTTGTCCAGCTCGCTCGGTTAAAGTTGATGTTGGTTTTTTATTCAGCATTTCAATTTTGTTTTTTCGCAATACGGTAGTGCATTTTGGTTTTGGCCCAAAAAGAAAAATATATTTCTATCAATTACACTCAAAAAAAAAAATTACAAGAAAGATATATAAATAATGCTTTCCATGCTCTTCAATTTAAATCTCAAACAATGGTTTGCAGTTAATTGCTATCCTGTGTTGAGTCTAGTTAATGAATTTTCTCTTCAAAATTAGAAGACTTCAATTATCTATAGGAGAAATATCCAGCGGTTTAACTAATGAACTTGAAATTCATTTCATAGAAACAAAAGACTTAGGCAACAAACTTTTCCCAATAACAGCAGAAAATCACTTTGAAGCTGGCTGTAAATAATTTGAACTCATTTAAAATATGTTTGTAGTAATTGAGGAATATGGGTGAGTTGTTAAGGAAAGTTGTGAGTGAAATGGCTCAAAGAGAACAAATAAGTGTTTATCAAATATTAAGAATTCATCATAGAGTGACCTAGTATACATATTTTTGTCATTTAGTTTTTAAAAACCTCAAAACGAAAGATCTTGTTATTCAACATTAATCCCATATACATTACGTTAGTTGAGTTGATCCAGACATGTCCGTGTGTCTGTCCATACGTTCAATAGTTTTTCGCGTTAACTAAATATTTAACCCAAGAAAGAACTACTAGTTTGACGAATAGTTTATCAACGGGCAACTGCCCTATAGACCAATACTGGTCCATAGAGCAGTTGTCCGTACGGTTCGCCGGACAACTGCTCTATAGACCTATTGAGAATGAAAAATAAAAATAAATTCGATAGCATCATGGAACTCATAGTAAACGATTACAACAATTGTCTATGGCCAACCACCAAACATCCAAACATAGCTTATTGGCAAATTTACGGCCTTCAAAGTCCATGTCGGATGAAAGATATATATGGGAGCTATATCTAATATCGATCTGATTTTTTTCAAAATCAATAGCGCTTGTCTTTGGACCAAAGAGATTTGTGCAAAATTTCATGACAATCGAACAGCAAATGCGACTTATGCCTTGATAACAAGAATACATAGACAGACAGACGGACATAGGTAAACCGAAGCAGGAAGTGATTCTAAGCCGATCGGTATTCTTATCAATGGGTCTACCTCGTCTTAGCGTTCCAAATAAATTCACAAAATTAGAATACCCTGCACCACAGTGGTGGTGTAGGGTATAAAAGTTAAAGTGTTGCTCTTTGTTTGATTGTTCGTTTGGACCATGCAAAAAGGAAGCCGCAAACACTTAAAGGTGTAGTAAAGCATACCGGGCTAGCTAGTCTTTTATATAACTCTCCAAATTGGAATACCTTAAAATAATGAACAGTCACCATAAAAATGAGATTACTCTGTGACCAGTTTGGTACATTGTGATACCCCAGCGAGAAAAAAGTGAAGGCGAGAACGTAAGAAAAAATTTGAGTTCTCAGAGAGAAAGAATATCGAACACACCCAAAGTAGGCGCATTCCCAGGGGAACTCCGGTCTACGCCCATATAAGTGTCTACTGAATCCATATGTAGTATCTCAGCGGGTCCCCTGAACCATTCCAACAAGATCACCTGGACCGGAGAAAATCCGCCACCCTATTATGGAAAACCTGTACCTCTATAGAACCGGACCTGACAAAATAAGTGATTAATCGTCGCTTCCCCATCCTCATCAAAATAGTTTTTGCCGTGATCGTTATTGGGAATTTCCTTATGTGCCGCCATATAGCAGAGCATTGGGCCCAATCATAGCTCCTGTAATAGCGCTCAGTGACCTTTTTTTAAACGCCAGCAGATATTTTTTTATCCTTCGGTCTACGATAGTCCAAAGACAATTTTACAGGAATTCAGTAGATGCCTGAACTGGCTGACTGGACCATACTATTACTGGTGAGAATTCTGCCCGATCCAACTAGTTCCTTACATTGTTGTCTCATGTGTAGGTTTCATGTTTGTGTCGTTAATGCTGTCTTGATCCGCGCAATGGTGTATCTGCCTTTTCTTTTTCTCTTCTACCTTCTCTAATGACTCCGAGTGAAGCAGCTACCACCCATGTAACCTTACGCACTCGCAGTTCGGCATCAGTGCAGAGTTTTCCATCTCGTTCTACGATTAGTAGTTGGACAAATGTAGATATAAAACAGGCGCTTGCAAAGAGCCATCCTGTCCAGGTACCCCATTCGGCGCTATATCATAAGGATTTTAAACATTCCGCTACACACTTCGTGCGCCAAACTACTGTCCACTTTAATACTGAGTTTCGAAGACGATTAATTCATTGATGAGCCAAATTTATCAATCTTTAAATATTATCACCTGGAGGGCGCAATTCTCCACCGATTTAACAGGAATACCGTAATGTACTTTGGTCACTTAACATAGTCGGACATAAAGAAAGCGATCAAACGATATGGATTCTGGAACACATGAAGTTTGCAATTCCCATTTGCCGATTTGTCTGAAAATTAGCATGTTTTATTTTTTTTTCTTACTTTTTACATTCATTCTTAAGACTTCGGTTCATGACCTTTTTAATTCTCTAATCGGGTAATCTGGCTTCCCCGATTTGATTTCCCAGCTCGTGATAGACACAATTCTTAATCGATTTATCGCTTCACATTTAACTTCTCTTAACTCCGGAATGACTCAATTTTTATCTGCTTGCTCTGAATGACATCGTCCTGAGAACTTGGCATACGCGACCCATGATAAAGGGTATATAAGTTAATGGTTGGGTGGTATCAACCATTGCTCCCACTCTATACTTGGTCTGCACATGCTCTTCGATTCAAAGCATGAGAGTTCGATATTAGGCCCTCTCCTTTTTTCTTTATACAGCAATGTCCTTCCCAAACAGTTGCAGAGTTGTAGTATACATATGTATGACGATGACGTTCAACTGTATATAAGTACGTCAGCTGAGAAAATAAATGATGCCATAGTTCGTCTGAATAACGACCTTGACAATATTAATGCGTTGCCAAATACGAATGGCCTTCTATTGAATCCCTCGAAGTCAAAAAGCATACCCATTTCCAGAAATCGCATAAATATCAATATTGTAATTAATGGTTCTGCAATCGAAATGGTGACCTCATCGAGTAATATTGGCGTAGTTTTTGATGATAAATTATCATGGGCGAATCATATTAGCTCGGCAAGACGTATGGTGCATTAAGGACCTTTTATATGAGTCGCTCGTATACTCCCATAGAAATCAGAATGCTCTTGGCAAAAACATACAATCTGTCGAAACTTTTATATTCTTCTGAAATTTTTTCAAATTGTGATACAGTTCTTAAAAATAAATTACATATTGCATTTAATGATGTTTCTAGATATGTTTATACCCTACACCACTACTGTGGTACAGGGTATTATAACTTAGTGAATTAGTTTGCAACACCCAAAAGGATGAGAGATAGACCCATTGATAAGTATACCGATCGACTCAGAATCACTTTCTGATTTGATTTATCTATGTTTGTCCGTCTGTCTGTCTGTCTGTCCGTCTGTCCATGTTAATTTGTATACAAAGTACAGGTCGCAGTTTCCATCCGATCGTCTTAAAATTTGGTACAGGCATGTTTTGCGGCCTAGAGACGAAGCCTATTGAAATTGAAAAAAAATCGGTTCAGATCTGGACTTGATTTGCATAGGAGAGATCGGTATCGGACTTTGACAAACAGTTATATGGTGTCACTTTCGATGCATACCTTAAAATACGTTCGCCGCTGGGACTGCACAAATTCTAGTAGAGGCAAACAAGGGATTCAAATACGACACCAATATCCCATATCAGAGCAACAGTTTTTTATCAGTGCAATACGCCTCTGGAATACTCTTTCCAATAATATCCAAACTTTAAGTAACGAAAAACAGTTTTAATCTTTTTAACATATTCAATCCATTTCTAAACAATTTATGAACAATTCTAATCAATTTAACCATTTGTTATATAAGTTAAACAAAAATTTGAGCAAATTTTTTTTTTTTTTGCAACTCCTTTGTTGATACACATTGTTAAAAAGCGAAAGTGCATATGTACTTAAAATTTACAATATAGTTATTTTATACAATTTATAAACTTTTTTTTCTCTTTTATTAATTTGATCTCTGTCATTTTCATTCAATTTGTTAAAATTAAAATATATCACTTAATTTTTACTTTATAACCAAGTTGCAAATCAAGACTGTACGATTACCTTACCCATACTTTATATAAGATGTAGTCTTTTGTATGGGTATTATCACATTAAAAGTAAATACAAATTCACTCAAACCGGCCTATTTGAATTGTAGAGCAAATATGAAGTGAGAGCAATGCCACAATATGCCATTAACTTATATGATTCGGCCCGATCGAACTGAAATCTTGACACCCTATTATTGAGTATACTATTGGTTGCCCAAAAAGTAATTGCGGATTTTTTAAAAGAAAGTAAATGCATTTTTAATAAAACTTAGAATGAACTTTAATCAAATACACTTTTTTTCTAAAGCAAGCTAAAATTTACAGCTGATAACTGACAGAAGAAAGAATGCAGTTAAAGAGTCACAAGCTGTGAAAAAATTTGTTAACGCCGACTATATGAAAAATCTGCTATTACTTTTTGGGCAACCCAATAAGTGCAGCTAGTTGACAGCTCAGTTTATGAGATACGAATAAATTTCTCTCAATTTCTCTCTTATAACAAAAACAAAAGACTTAAGCAACAAATTTCAAAAGTTCAACTATCAATCTAATTAAGATTTTTGTTTTAACCAATACTTTATTACATTGATCAAAATGCACATAATTTGCTGTAGATTCATATCGTTCAAGACCTCCAAAAGGTTAACGTTTTCACACACCATTACCAAGACTAATCTCTTTTGTAGAGCAATTATTTTTTCCAAACATTGCAATCAAATGAAGAAATCATACCACCGTTTCAAACTGTAATTGTCACTCTAATTAAACTTAAGCTTAAATTTAATGGTAATTTTCATTACCTTTTTGTAATTTGAACAAAACAAAAAGTGGACCATCATATTGTACCCTTTGTCAGGTTTTTTGCCAATGACATTTGTAAATTTCAAACTCATGCGAAAAAAGAGGTTAATAGAAAAACGCCGCCACACTAGGGACAGTCCCATCTAACATCTGCAGCGTTTGAAAGGTACACATTTAAAAATTTTTTTCTTCTTTTATGAAAATGAGGTGACACTTTTATTTATTCATGATCGATGAGCTATTGCAAAAAGAAATTTTGAAAAAGTTATGCCTTAAAATTGGTTGGAGATTACCAAACTCATCAATTTTTAAAATGAGGGTTTTCAACGAACCACTACAACAAAAGTACAAAAACTGAAGGTAATGACCGCATCGAATTTCATTGAGAAGTATTTAAACAAAACAAAAAAAGGTTTCGCTTTCAATGGCCAAACAGGATTTCTTAGCTTTTCGTTTTCATTTCCATTGTGGGTAAAACTGCAAAACCGCTAAACTCAAATGGCTGGCAAATCAAGAAAAATTTCAAAGATTGCTTTGGCTAAAAGCGTCTTTTCCAATGCACACAAGACAAATGGTTGGTTTTTCAATTTTTCATTTTTGGCCTATCGCAAAGCACTATGGTAAGCACTGTTAAAATTTCGTTTTCCTTTGGATAACTTGTTTTTCCTGCCAAGTTGAAAAAAAACAAAACTTCAAGATTTTCAGTCGATGGCGATGTTGAAATCTTTGTATGTGGGTTTGGGCTTGCGGTATGTTTTAATTGATTGTGCAAAACATTTAAAAAAAAAAATACAAAATAGCTACAGCATTTTACTACAAGCAAGTGTTTGTTTGTGCTTTTTGGTAAAAAAAAACCATTTACTAATGCCACAAAATGCGGGGTGTAGGAACTCAATGGATATGTCAACTTCAAACTAGTGACTAAAATCTACTGTCCACTTCGCATGGCCTAAATGGCGAATAACAGATTTCAAATCATTCACATTTGTTGTTGAAAATTGAATTTCTGACGGTGGTTTGTTATGTCTACCTCCATCCTTCCCCTTCCCTGGCAACTTGAACATTTATGATTGCAAGAGAGTGGGTAAACATTTGCTATTTCAGTGAATTCGAACTCCTGTTTGCCAATATCAATTCGAAATATTTGAGACAAAAACATGAAATCGCTTTAAGTTTATGGCCAATGGGGGCTGGCTGCAAAAATAGTTTTCAATTGAGGTAAAAAAAAAAAATGCCGTACAAGTTGATGAACTTGTTTGGTTAAGTAATTAAAAATATTTCTATAATGAAATGCCTGGACAGGAAATGAGGATTACCATGAATCGCCACCATATCAGAAGAAATGGGGAGTTTTTCCTTTACCGACTATGCATGTTTTCACAAATAATCCTAAGCCTATCTGAGTTGCTGAGAAAACATTTCCCGCTTCAGATGACAAGGTAACTTTTGTCATTAAACGATTATTGATTTTCGCGTTTTCTTTTTGTTTTGAGAAACAAAAAGACAGTGACACAAAATTTCCGGTTTCTTACGGTGTTTTTAAGGATTTTTCACATAACAAACTATGACAAAACTTTCTCTGAAAAATTCGATAATAGTACAAAGACAAAGAAAATGTTAATGGATAACGACATAAAAAGTTATGTAAAATATTTTGTAGCCTATGTTTAAGTTCCTTGTTTTCACGACAAGTTTACTCAACAAGACGATACGATTTCGATATATCACAAGTGCAAATATTTAGGAGTGGTCTAGAATAGGATCTCTCAGAAGGATCACAAATATTGCTTACTTTCTAGGGGGTCAAAGGCTCGAAATGGAGTATGATTCCAAAGCTACTCCACTGGCTCCAGGAGCTTACGCCTCGGCCAAAGTGGGTCAGAGAAAGGCATGTTGGCCCAGGACTCGGAACGTCTGGGTTGAAATTGTATCAAAAACATCAGAAAAGTTGACAACGGTAATTATCCCCTTACTAAGACTGGCCACATTTGTAAGGCATTCAGCCATGTGGAACTATTGTATGAAAAGGAGCCACCCGGCAACTTGTCTTTCGGACTTGGCTAGAGAAAGGAGATAGCACATGAATCAGACAGCGCTCATGGATATGAGAGCAGCAGCAGCAGAAAATTAGCAACTTACGTTGTTATGGAGGACGGTGATGGAGAAACATGGTTAGAGAATGTCTTGTCTTGGCAAAGGCCGAAATACATACATAGGGTCATTGGGAAAAGTGGGGTGTTAGAACGTAATCTGTACTGGCTATATATTGTATTTGTTACACATTGACCTATAATGCTATATGGTGTTATGGTCTGGTGGACGGCGCTTCCAAAATCCATCAACTGTTCAACACTTTAGGGGATCTAAAGCATGTCAAGTGTGTGCAACAGAGGACCCTCTGACGACCACATCATCAAATGCATAGAACTCAATGCCAAAATGTTGTGAGGTTGAGGGAGTTTTGTCTTTATTCAAGCAGTGGATGGGGATACTAAGCTATCCTTGATACAATGTCCTATATGTCAGGCTGCGTAGATTACTCATTATCAAATAGTCCTGAAGCGTAAGAAGGTGATTAACTCCTTCTCTGAGGATGACACGATCAGCACGTTTGGGCAGTGAAGGTCAGCGGACTGCCGTCAATAGACTTGGTTATCCGAGTTAGGGGCATTATTGTAAAATCGGTGCGGCAAATGATATCAAGTGTGAGGCTTGTGGGGATGATGATGAGACGTTGGAGCATTTTTTTCTTTCCATACTTTATTTGATAAAAAGTTTTCATTTCTATATTTACTATAATGCAGTGGTTTCTTCGAAGCCTTATTGGCTTGTCCGCAGATAATCTCAATACATTTGTGCAAATTCAATTTGAGCTTAAGAACTTTTTATCAGCTCAGCTGTAAGCAGTTCTTTTTATATTTTGATATCAATTGACTATATGATGTTTTCCAAAATTTTAGAATTATAAATATAATTTGGGAAATAAAATAGGTTTTTTGTTTTCGTTTTCTACTTTTTGTGTTGTATAGCTCCAGCATTTCTGTGGGTCATTGGTAGAGTAACAGACAGAGAAAATTTTCCATAATCTGTACGATAATGTGGTACTTAGAAATGTCCCTGAGCTCGTTGTCGAGTATTTTGCTGATGAGAGACTCGTTTAAAAAATTCGGATGTTATTGTGGTTTTATATATTCCTTCCATATCAAGTAGTCCAAGATCAGCATATAGTTGTTTTCGGTTGGTTGTGCATGTATTGTTCGTTGTTATTTTGTATTGTACTCGTATTTAGTAAATAATGTTTGCTTTTAAAAGGTTTTTTGATGATTCTATCCTGGCTATGTTGAAGTAATCTGAAATGTGTTGCATTACCCCATGCTCATGGTAGGATTCTGTCTTAGGTAGGATTCTGTCATGGAGAAATACGCCTGTTTTGAAACTGAGTAGGGTGAACATTTGCTCAGGCGAAAAAGTGAGAAATTAACTTGCCTCAGTTTTTTTTTTTTTGGATATATTCGACGTTGGCTTTCCACTTAAATGACTAGCTGACCCGGGCCCGCTCCGCCGCGTCTTCTTCTACTTTATATAAAGGGTGATTTTTTTGAGGTTAGGATTTTCATGCATTAGTATTTGACAGATCACGTGGGATTTCAGACATGGTGTCAAAGAGAAAGATGCTCAGTATGCTTTGACATTTCATCATGAATAGACTTACTAACGAGCAACGCTTGCAAATCATTGAATTTTATTACCAAAATCAGTGTTCGGTTCGAAATGTGTTCATTCACCGTTCAGCGATGAGGCTCATTTCTGGTTGAATGGCTACGTAAATAAGCAAAATTGCCGCATTTGGAGTGAAGAGCAACCAGAAGCCGTTCAAGAACTGCCCATGCATCCCGAAAAATGCACTGTTTGGTGTGGTTTGTACGCTGGTGGAATCATTGGACCGTATTTTTTCAAAGATGCTGTTGGACGCAACGTTACGGTGAATGAACATCGCTTGATTAACAGTTTAACAATATACAATAAGTGCCTTTATCTGAACTCTATATGATATTTATTGGTCTACGAATTTAAGTTTGGATGTAAGGTGTACTTCATTCTTAAAATACTTGATTTCAGCCCGATATTCTCATGTTTTCTCTGATTTAGGAGTGTTTTCGGGGGTGAGACACTTGGCCCTAAAAAATATCAGCATCGTGCTATTCTTTCAAATACCATTTATTTAAACCCCATATTGCCATTGGTTAAGGGGAGTTTACACGATGAGGCGTCCCCCAAAACACATGGCCCCAAAATAGGTTATCAAATTCGTTGTCTAATCTCAAATACCTTTCATTAGAGCCACATATTGGCATGGTAGAAAAATGCTTACCCTTTGGGGGGGGGGGTTTTGGGGAAGGGGTGATTCTCTATATACATGGTCCTACATTTGGATATCAAATTCGTATTCTACTCCCAAATACCTTTATTTGAGCCCCATATTGCGATGGTCAGTAAAAAATAGCTGTTTTTGGGGTATTTTGGGAAAGGATAGACCACCAGAAAATTGGTCCCGAAAGTGGGACATTGACATGGCTGGTATATATGGGGTGTTTTGGGGATTGCGGTGGTCACCCAAACAGTCAAAATAACGATAGCGGTTGAACGCATTAAGCTAGACGCTCGAATGTTTGCAAACAGATACTTCTTGTTGATGTTGGTCATTCGGGATTGCAAGAGGACCATATCGGTTCGGACAGGGGCAAACTTCTCATATATCAATGAGTACTGTCCGACTTAAGCTCAACGATAAGGGGCCTCCTTTTTATAGTAGAGTCCGAAAGTCGTGCCGCAGTGCGACACCTCTTTGAGGAGCAGTCGTTACATGGCAAAGTACCTCGGAAATGTCTCCTGCATTAGATGGTTCTCGCCAGGATTCGAGCCTAGGCGTTCAGCGTCACATGCAGATAAGCTAACCTCTGCGCTACGGTGGCCTCCATGTCGTATATAGCTCCCATATTAAATGGTCATTCGACTTGATTTCTTTAGTCCCAAGAAGCCACAATGGCTACACATTTCACATTTTGCACATTGTGTTCTGTTACACACATAGAAAAAAGCCTGCTGAAAATAGCAAACACTGTCTGCTGACTGTCAGTAGTTGATTTTGATGCTACTACAGCAGCAGTTTTGTGATTTCAGAACAGCAGGCAGACTGCTGAAACGTTTGTTGTCTGCTGAAAATTACTGCTGCTTAATTTATGAGGGGTTTGTTAGAAGAAATAGAATGAAAGAGAAGATTTTCGGAAAGAAATAGATTCCGGTCACACATCCACACTGCACACGCTGAGGTTATCCTTTGACTGTTTTCATTTATTACAGTGTTATTGCAAACTATACACAGCGCACATCTGTCATAAGCATCAACTAGGTATGAAGAACTTATGCGGCATTTCCCTGTTTAAAATACCTTTGCACTTTTGTTGATCTTCTTTATAGAACACGAGAGATGAATTGTTGTTGTTGTGTTAAAAGGAAAAATATCAGAAAAATCAAATAATTAGATTTTCTAGCAGAAACCGAGAGTAAAAGGGAGCAAAGCGTAGGTGAAGCAAGAAAAAAATTTTGGCATAAGCTGATTTGAAGAATTTTCTTGAATGAGATATTGATCAGTAGGTAAATAGAGATGTGTGTGATTTATAGGTAGACCAAAAAAAATTTTGGCATAGCCGAATTTAAGGAAGTTCCACTGAGACACAGTAGGCAAATGGAAAGCTGTGTCTCAGTGGTTGTTTTAATTCCATATGGTTTTTAATATGATATCGACATAAGTAGAAGTGAGTTACAAGGACATTGGCCACGACAGTGTGAACATTAGCTCACATTGACGAGAGATTTTTCGCTACCTTTCGAAATGAATACCAATAGCCTTAATGTTTATGTATTCTAGGATCTGGTAATTTCCTTTCAGTAATATCCCTATCTTCTCTACCGACATAATTTGTGTAGCTTGTCTCCCTTTGTAAAAAATGCCCAATGTAATCAAAACACACGACCGGTCGTAAAATGCAAACATAAATAATAGCATAAAATAAATAGAAAAATGTTTCTCTCTTAAGTATTTTTTTTTTTAAATATTTTTTTCCAGATTTTTAAATTTCAAACAGCACATTTTGTTAACTGAATTTCAGTACAAAATGTTTGCTAAAACTACAGCACTTGGTTTGCTTTTTCAGCAAACAAAAACTGTTGTTGTTTTAAACAACATTTTTGCTGTTTTGAATAAAAAATGTCGTTGAGTGCATGATTGCCAACAGTCAACTAAGCATGATTCAAATCGATTTATAACCTGGTATAGCTTCCATTTACACCGATTTCCCTGAATTGATATTATGAACCCCAAGAAGCCGTAATTTGGTTGAAATTCTACATGAAGTGCTCTGTTACAACTTCCAACAACCGTTCAGACATTCTTTCTGTGACAAATACACTTCTTCCGTACTACACATGATTTTGTGAATCTGTTGGAAGTTGTATTGATGGCTTCGAACGCTAAGACAACAGCAATGGCTCTCGCTGTTGCTCCGTGTGCTCAGGTTCGAATCCGGGGCGGGCTCAGCCGATTTCTTCTTTAAAAAAAAATTTAATATTTCTCTCTGACACTCCAAGCACTGCCTCGTTTGTTTTCATTAGTATCCATGACTCGGAACCATATGACAACGCGGGTAGTATCAGTGCCTTGTATAGTGCAATCTTCATCTGTGGAGAGGTGGCCCTATTTCTAAACTGCTTACTTAATCCAAAGTGGCATCTATTTGCCAGTATTCTTCGCTTTATTTCAAAACTGGTTTGCTGAGTATACCCAAAGTTTTGGTTCCCGACTTTCTCCATTTTCTATACCCACTCTGGTGCACAAGACATTGAGGGAGTTGATACCATTAATTGCCAGATCCACTTTCACTGAATCTCTTTTGATTCTTTCAAAGACTTCAAAGAGTTTACCTGTCCTTCCTTCGTCCACCCTTTCATTTTCTCTTACTCCGCTCTGGACGGGCATCCAAACAATGAGGATCGTGGCATCCTAAGATATGGCTTTAATCACTTCATTACACTCCAAGACCGTTCGGACCATAATTGTCAGGTATTGTCGCTGTAAAGCAACACTTTATATTTGTCACAAATTCTTGCAAGCATTTATCGCAACACAAAAAAAGTGTTCTCAGAAAAGAAGTTTACTTGGCGAAAATTTCTTTTATGTGAAACGAATTACTGTATTGCGTGCAGCAATAGTGGGAGAGTAAATTTTGTAAAAAAAAAACGGCTCTGGCAATGTGTTCTCTTAGACTCACAGTAGTGATTGCTGCAATATGTCCAACTACCATATCCAGAGGCATTGAGTGTATCATCAAATTTAATTCATCAGATGGTGTCGTCCTCAGTGCGGCTAGGATGCACCATCAAGTCTTTCTTTAGATCCGACTGAGTATTGAGCAGTAGGTGGACTTTTGAAGCGCCGTTCAGTTGTCATCTGACAACTACTGTAGACCGCTAGTGCATGACACGCGGTTTAAAGCACCATGGATGATCCGATTAAAGCGCAATATTGCTTGTAAGTAACCCAAAAACTCAAATCGGATATTCAAAAACTGGGAATCTGATGGCTGTCCCAACCCTTAAAGCTCTCAAAACGGACATATAGACCAATCAGTGCAGTATGGGTCTCAAATTATAGGTATTTGAGTGTAAAGTATGAATCTGGTATCCAAAGTTGCTTTATTATAGCAATATCCAAATAAAAGCTATTTAAGAATAGTGTATGAGTATGCTATTCGAAGTCGGGCATTCGAGGATCTGGAGACTCATCCTATTCCAAAACCCCCCAGAGCCATTTGTAGACCGTTCAGCTTAATATGGATCTCACATAAGATGGTCATTGGGAGTAAAGTGCGGATTTGCCATCCAAATGTCTGGGACGGTAATTCTAGCAAAGCATTCGCAAAGCATCCTATCTCAAGGCGACCGATAAGACTATTGTATTTCACTACATCCTTTGCACATCGTTGTCTTTCTTACTAGGAGCTACAATTTAAAAATAGTTCTCATACAACTTTGCTTCACACTTCCCTAAATCTCTAGATCCTAACTCGTTTTGATATTGTAGACTTATCATGAATGGCATTGCATTTTCATTTTCTTATAAGTTTGCAATTTGCGCTGAAATTGTTTTTATTTTTTATATATTTGTAAAATTTTCACAATCAAGAGAAAGCTTTCCATCCATTCCAAGCAATCCAATTTAAAATAACGAGCACTCTTTTGATGGCCACATGCATAGTATGGAGATAAATTTGACGTTTTCCTAATCGAAAAAAAAAATCACGTGTCGCAGATCAAACTCAGCTTAGGGGTGATTGAAAGTGAAACAATTTTGTGCTACATTTGTAACGATTTTGTTTTTTGCAACCATAAATGTTAACACCCCCTTTTTGAGTTAATGATATTGAAAGTGTATGGGCGGTATTTAGGCAATTTAAATTTTTTGTCTAAAACAGCAAAAAAGTAAACCAGACAGCCAGTAAAAAAAGAGAAACAAATATTTGAAGGCCTTAAGCAGACAGACGCAAATTTGTGTTTTGAGGAGTGAGTTAATTGCTGAAATCTTTAAATTGAAAAAAAATTGCTTTGTGAAAAATAAAGAGAGAAAAAAAAAACGAAAATGTTTTTGCATATATAACCAAGCCGTTATGCTTATTATTGGTTGTCTGTTTTTTGCTTTATTTGCTTTAAGAAAATGCAAAATGTTTTCTCAACTCCAACCAATCTATACTCCAGGATGGAGGTTTGGTCAAACAAATGGAGTTTTTCTTTTATTTTTGTGCCGCAACGAATTTTACTTTCAGTTTTATTTAAAAAATGTGTTCAAGCCATTGATACGTGTGTGGCTAACATGCTGGCAAAAGATATCCCATGGATACTTTTGAGCCAGCATGTGTATGAGTCGTCGCTTTGTGTGTTAGCTTACTCACACACATTCGCATATACATGCAATAACGTATACATCACCATAAATGAATGCGATCATATCTTGAGTACAATCGCAAATTTTAACATTGCCATGTGTGAGATGACACTGGTGAATGCTTATGAACAGTGGTTTGAAGAATTAATATCTTTAAAATGATGTAAAATTCGAGGGGGCTATTCACTCTCTCTTACTGATTGGTTGTTGAAAGACAAAACAGCAACTCTTATGAGCTTTTCAGCAAAATATCAAATTTAGAGGTGGATCAAATCTACGTAAACCTTGATGAGGATAAGCATTCACTGTCCACAGGTCAACGCGGGACGGACAGATTCAATAGCACCTGTTTATTGAGAACCTTGTCAAGAGTTCATGGTGACGGACATTGTAGTGAGAGAGGCGATAAAAACTCTCACTTTTTAATCACCAGGGCCAAATAGAATGTTCCTGGCTATCCAATGCCCCATCTGACTGCCATATTCATAGCATACTTAAGATTGTCATATACTCCAAGGACCTTGCGAAAGGAAAGCAGAGCTAGTATTCATACCAAGCCCAGCTGGACAAGATATGCTACGCCAAAGGCCTATAGACCAATAAGCCATTCCTAATAAAAATGACAGGACGTTAAAAAGTAGCATCCCAAGCAAGTTTCTCAACTACAGGCAACCTGGTTGGTAGGTAGGTTGCGCAAGATAGAGCAGTCCTTTCATGCTAAAATAACACTAACAATGTGAGAACCGACCCAACCGTTTCTCTTTATTTACGATGAAAGTACTTTTTTTGCGATAAATTCTTACAAGAATTTGAGACACTTATAAAGTTTTTATACCCACCACCGAAGGATGGGGGTATATTCATTTTGTCATTCCGTTTGCAACACATCGAAATATCCATTTCCGACCCTATAAAGTATATATATTCTTGATCAGCGTAAAAATCTAAGACGATCTAGACATGTCCGTCCGTCTGTCCGTCTGTCTGTTGAAATCACGCTACAGTCTTTAAAAATAGAGATATTGAGCTGCAACTTTGCACAGATTCTTTTTTTGTCCATAAGCAGCTTAAGTTCGGAGATGGGCTATATCGGACTATATCTTGATATAGCCCCCATATAGACCGATCCGCCGATTTAGGGTCTTAGGCCCATAAAAGCCACATTTATTATCCGATTTTGTAGAAATTTGGGACAGTGAGTTGTGTTAGGCCCTTCGACATTCTTTGTCAATTTGGCTCAGATCGGTATAGATTTGGATATAGCTGCCATATAGATCGATCCTCCGATTTATGGTGTAAGGCCCATAATAGCCACATTCATTATCCGATTTTGCTGAAATTTGGGACAGTGAGATGTGTTAGGCCCTTTGACATATTTCTTCAATTTGGTCCAGATCGGTTCAAATTTGGATATAGCTGCCATGTAGACCGATTTCTTGATTTATGGTTTTGGGCCCATAAAATGCTCATTTATGGCCCGATGTCCCCTAAATTTGGAACAGAGAGTTAAGTTAAGCCCCTTGACATACTTCTGCAATATCACAGAGATCGGTCCAGATTTGGATATAGCTGCCATATAGACGGATATCTAGGTTTTAGGTTTTGGGGCCATAAAAGACGCATTTATTGTCCGATGTCGCTGAAATTTGAGACAGTGAGTTTGGTTAGGCTCTTCGACGTCTTTCTTCAATTTTGCACAGATCGGTCCAGATTTGAATATAGCTGCCATATAGACCGATCTCTGGATTTAAGGTTTAGGGCCCATAAAAGAGGCATTTATTGTCCGATTTCGCCGAAATTTTGGACAGTGCTTAGTGTTAGGCTCTTCGACATGTTTATGCAACTTGGCCCAAATCGGTCCAGATTTGGATATAGCTGCCATGTAGACCGATGGTAGGTATTAAATTTTCACCGAATTTTGATGAAAGGTGGTTTACATATATACCCGAGGTGGTGGGTATCCAAAGTTCGGCCCGGCCGAACTTAACGCCTTTTTACTTGTTTACCCTGACAATAGCTTTCATTCTTGACATAGATAAAACATGTTTTTCGGGGTTTCAACTAGTTTTTCTTTATTTATAAATTAATTTAATGTCATACTTTTATATATGTACTAGCTGAAGCGGGCCAGCTCCGCTGCGCCTTCTTTTACTTTATATGGAACAAAATTATCCTTTAAATATTTATTTTCAACAATTAAAGAGCTTTTAGTGAAATACCATGCTACAAAAATAGTATTTGTATGTATATCACTTGGCTAACAGTTAAACAATTTAAATGCCTTTATCTGAATGATATGATATGATCCGATATGATCTTTACTGAATTATGATTTCGCTCAACGGGTTTAGGGTCATTTGAGTTTGGATGTAAGATGTACTCCATTCTTAAGAGACTTTTATTGAGTCCGATTATCTAGTGGGCATTATGGGAGTGATGGTCCCGAAAGTGGGTATGAATTCCGTGATCTACTCCCAAATACCTTTCATATGAATCGTATATTGCATTGACCCTTAAATATGTATTTCCGATTTTTGGGTGTTTTCGGGGTTGAGTTGGTCCCCAAACACTTGGCCCTGAAAAATAAATCCGCAGCTTGCTCTTCTCTAAAATACCATTTTTTTACCCCATATTGCCATTGGTTAGAGGGAAGTTTATGGGACGAGGCGTACCCCAAACACTTGGCCCGGTTATCATATTCGTTTTCTAATCTCAAATACCTTTCGTTTGGTCGGTCATTTTGTACCCTTGGGGAAGGGGCGGTGCCCCAAATACATGGTCCCACATTTATATATCAGATTCGTTTTCTAAACTCAAATACCTTTCACTTAATCACCTTATTGCAAAAGTCAGGAAATATGTCAGCTTTGTGGAGAGCTCCACTCTCTTCAAGACCCAAATTGCCATGTTGAGCAAATACGACCTATTTGGGGGTGGGACGTCCCCTAGACAGTTGGTCTTAAATGTTAATATCAGATTCATGGTCTACTCCAAAATCCTTCCATTTGCGCCCCATATTTGCATGGTCGGCAAACATGTCCAGTTTGGGTGGTGTTTTGGTCGGCCATTCAGTGACTTTCTCGGCAAATATATATCAGCTTCGTATTCCACTCTAAAGTATATCTTACTTGAGTCCCATATTGCAATGGTCAGCAACTACTTCCTATTTGGGTGGTGATATGGGGTGGGTTGGCCCCATAGAAACTTTTTCCCGAATATTGATATCAGGTACTTCCAAAGACCTTTCGTTTGAGCCCCATATTGCTATGCTCGTAAATTTGTGCTCTTTGGGGGGTGTTTTTGGGAAGGGGCGGCCCCCAAAATACTTGGTTCCACATTTGGATACCATATTCGTATTCTACACTCAAATACCTTCTATTGGAGCCCCATATTGTGATGGTCAGTAAATAAGTTCTGTTTGGGGGATGTTTTTAGGGAGGGGCGGTCCCCCCAACACTTGGTCCCAAATTTGGGTATCACATTCGTATTCGACTCTTAAATACCTTTCATTTAAGTCCTATATTGTCGTGATTGGTCTATATATATTTGGTAGGTTTTCGGGTGGGGCGCCCCCCTTGATAAACCGTCCGAAATTGGGATAACAAATTTTCGTTTTTGGTTACTATAAGAGAGCACACAAAATTTCGCTTAAATCGCACCGTCCATCTTCGAAATATGGTGTTTCTGAAAATAAGAGTAAGGGGGAGGGCCCGTCCCCCCTTCGGATATCTTAAATGTAGCACCCTATCATTATGCACCATCTGTGAAAATTTAAAAGAAATCGGTTCAGCCGTTTTTGAGTCTATACGGAACAGACTAACAAACAAACCAACAAGCAAACAAACACAAGTTGATTTCTATATATAAGAAGATGATATAAGAAGATGTACTGCAATTTTTCTTTTCAAATCAGCATACATATAAGGGTGGGGCGATGAGCATGGAGAGAAAAAAAATCCTAATCGAAGCATCGCTTTTTGATTCTTGGGGTTGGTTTTGTCGTGATTGGTCTATATATATATTTGGTAGGTTTTGGGGTGGGGCTCCCCCCTTGATACCCCATCCGAAATTTGGTTACCAAATTTTGTTTTTAGGTTACTATAAGAGAGCACACAAAATTTCGCTTAAATCGCACCACCCATCACCGAGATCTTGAGTTTCTTACAATAAGAGTAAGGGGCAGGATCTCAGTTGATAACTCTTTCAGGGTTTATACGGATTTATTTCGATGTTATGATACATAATTATATTAAAAACCTTAGATTTTTGTATAATGGTCTGCTGTATTCGTTACGCTAAAATAAAACTTTCTTTTGGAAGTTGTTGTTTTCGCACATTTAAATGCCTACTTTGGGATGGACATATCTTTATTGCGTAAATATTTTATTACGAAACAATGTGTGTTGCTTAAAAATTCTTGTACATGACTGTTGCTCCTATGATTTTTACCTGACATTGGGCATACCAGCATTTTTGCACACAAGGCGAAATTTCAAAAATTTGCAATTTAGGAGTTTATCATTCGCACTCGACCGAGCTGCTCAACATATTGACTGCTCTTTGCTCAGTTAAAAAAATTTTGTGTGCGAGAATGTCTACGAGTGTTGCCTTTTATATTTCGGGATTAGGGAACAAAAACAAATATTTATCATCGAAAATCGCTTGATTGTTTTTCAAAATATTCCCCATTAAGATCTATACACTTTTGCAACCTTGACCTCTCATTTTATGTTTATATACGTCGGATGACTCGTTAAATCGATGTTGAGTGCTCAAAAATGCAATTGTTTGAGCCGATGTGTGAAGAGTGATCAATCAGTTGGTTTTCCTGATTTCTTGGAAGACAACTGCAAACAAATAGTTGTGTACCACTCAGAATTGACTGTTCTGCATTGTTCTAGTAATACGATTGCGATATGTCCAGTTTTTCCAAAAAAACAGGCTATCATTTGCTTGGAAGAGCTTTGTGCGTGAGCAACTTTTGTTAGATTTGGCTCATCTTGAAAAACCCATACAGTCGTCTGTTGTTTACTTTCGGGCTCATACCCGAAAATCCACGGTTCATCAGCTGTCATGATGTCATAGACGTGTTTCGAAGCACCACGATCGTATTTTTGCAGCATTTGTTTCGATCAAACGACACGAACCTTTTTTTGAACGATTGACAAATTGTGTGGGATCCAACGCGAACAAATTTTTTTGACGGTCAAATGATCATGCAATTTTGAATGAATGCTGATCCCACTATTGCCTAAGGTTGTCTCAATCTTACGATAGGTCACATGACGATCTTGGCGCACAGCATCAATGGTTTTTAGACAACAACTGATTTTGGTGGACCTTTACGAAACTCCTCTTGGAGTGAACTATGACCTCGGAGCTTCATCGCCAAAAATTGAATTAAGTTCATCGATGCACGTCAAAAGTTTTCTCGGACGAGAATATTCACGATTTAATTCAATTTTTTGGGAGAGATAATTCTTTTAAGTTACTGTAAACTATACAAATAGCGCTCGTATGTCAAAATGTTCTGAGTACGTGTAACCCCAAAAGTGTCAAGCTTTACGATAGAGCTGTCAGTTGGTAGATTGCACCACAAGGGTTGTGCAATCCCGAAATTTAACAGGCAATCCTAGTACACCAGTGACGATCACACAATTGGAAAACTTTGCAAGCCCATGGGATTGTTTGGGACTATTTTCTTGTGTACGTACACACTAATGTGCAGTAGGGTATTTTTGCCCGTCACAGGTCTATACGTTCAAATACACACCCTTTCTCTTCAAAGGGATAAACACAGGAAAATATATATTGGTCCGGCAAACGAATAGTCGTTTGCGGCTTTCGAAACGCTTTTGCCATTAAATAGTTTTTGGTTTTATAACAAAAGAAACTTCATTTAAACGTAGGCGAAGCTGCCAAAGGGTTTACAATAAACAGAGTTTTATACGTTCAATTAATCTAACTTAATGCAGCGTTTGATATGTTGAAGCGAAACGTTACATAGTTAGAATAAAAGAAAAACTTCGTAAACTGTTTGCGTGTAGAGATGAGAGATAGGGCATGGCAAGACACTTCGCAGGGGATATTCTATCAGTTCTCCTTTGTGTGACAACTATAAATAATCCGAGAGGGTTTTGGAAATGTCATATCACATAGCCAAACAAAGGAATCTCAACATTAACCCTTAGTAGATAGACATCCGCCTTTTCAACAGGCAAACTCGAAGATATGTCAATAGTAAGATCCAAGTTTTAAGACAGAACGATCCAATATTGAGACTGAGCTGTAAGTACCACAATCTGAAGCTACTCATAGTTGTAGGTCAGACGAGCCAAAGCCTTGACATGGAGGCTGAACTCCATGGTAGTTCAGTGGCTCTATGAAAGTGGTCTCCGGTCGATTCCGGCATATGCATCTTTAGTATGGTGGACCGCTATGAGGAGGAAGTACAACTCAAAAATTTTATAACAGTTCCAACGCACCTGTTGACTTGCCATGAAATGATTTTGAGCACCAGGTCACATACAGATAAAGTATGAAACAGCACTCACGGCTAAAAAACTTAAAACGATAACGAGAATGGAGGAGACATGCTAGAACGTAATAATTATTGTCGTATGGAGGGATCTACACCGGGAATAAACGATGGGGGTACTGACGGAGATTAGCAAGCCGATTAGTACGACCTTCGGCGTCTATACAATAACATATGGTTACTGGTGCAAATACAAAAGTGGCAATCATGTCGACCAAAACGACGAGACATTGAATCACTCCCTATCTTAATACTTAGCTTATGCAAGGTAGTCTGGGACCGGATATTACCAAACTTCCATCAACGCATAGCCTTAGAATGAAAGACGTTTAAAAAAAACTTGGGAAAACGGAGTATTCCTGGCAAAGCTTGTATGATTTTGTATACCCACACCACCACTGTGATACAGGGTATTATAACTTTGTGCATTTGTTTGTAATGCTAAGAAGAGGAAGAGCTATACTCATTGATAAGTATACCGATCGATCACTTCCTGATATTGATTTTGAACAAAATCGGTTCAGATTTAGATCTAGCTCCCATATATATATATTGGGTTGCCCAAAAAGTAATTGCGGATTTTTCATATAGTCGGCGTTGACAAATTTTTTCACAGCTTGCGACTCTGTAATTGCCTTCTTTCTTCTTTCAGTTATCAGCTGTTACTTTTGTGTGCAAAATTTTATCAAAATCTGTCCCATATATATTTTTCATCCGATGTTGACTTTTGTAGTCGCCACAATTTAGATTCTAGCTATTCTATTTGATGTCCAAGTATGTGTACAAAATTCTATCCAAATCGGTCCAGATTTAGATATAGCTTCCATGCATATCTTTTATCCGATATGGCCTTTAAGGCTTTGGTTGCCACATTTTAGATATTTCAATGCGATATTTCAATAGGAATGAAGATTGAAGTCTAACTCGATTTCGACGTAGGTTCTATGTATGAAAAGGAGAAACATAGACTCGACCTTACAGTTTCTTTTTAGAACTATAAGAGCGCACAACCAGTCAATTACAAACTTCGGTATATGCTCTCAAGGAAATGAGACTGGTTACATCCCATAGCTTGAATCTTTAGCCTAGGCATGCTAAAATTGTGTAACACGTAAACGTAAAAAGGCATTATGTTCGGCCAGCCTGAACTTTGGATATACACCACAATCTAGACATAATCGGGCCAGAAGGTTTGGAGTCCAAAAGAATTCACAGCTTGAATGTCGTCGATATGATATAATTGATAGTCTTTTATTGGTCTAAGACCCTAAACGGGAGGTACGTCAATATGGCAGTAGCCCTATCCAAATATGGTTCTAAATACATTTTATTCGGCACGGATGTCGAGGGTCCTTATGCAACTCACTGTTTTAAATTTAACCCAATTCCGGTAATAATTGCGTCTTGTATAGGCCAAAGATCCTAAATTAGAAGATCGGTTTAAATGAGTGATATTTCCATATATGAACCCATCTGCACCATACACGTTACAGATGTCAAGGGGTTTAATACATATCACTGTTCCAAATTTCAGTGAAATCGGGTAGCAAATGCGCCTTTTATGAGCACAACAGCCTTAATTGAGAGCTCGGTCTATATGCAGACTAATATATACCGTAGTCCGATTTGGCCTTTTAAAATACTTAACCTACGTAATACATATGTAAAATACGGATCAGTGCAAAATTTAAGTTCAAAATCTCAGTTTTTAAAATTTTTCGTGTGATTGCAATAGTATTTGTAGTAGTATGAGGTGTAGTGTTAGTAGTGTTTTAATGGTAATAGTGGAACTAGTTGTAGTGGTACTAGTTGCAGTGGTACTAGTTGTAGTAGTACTAGTTGTATTGGTACTAGTTGTAGTGGCACTGGTTGTAGTAGTACTAGTTGAGGTGTCACTAGTTGCAGTGGTTCTAGTTGTAGTTGTACTTGTTGAAGTAGTAGTAGTTGTAGTTGCACTTGTCGTTGTGGTACAAGTTGTGTTGGTACTAGTTGCAGTGGAACTAATTATAGCGATACTAGTTGTAGTGGTACTAGTTATAACGGAACTAGTTGTAATGGTACTAGTTGTAGTGATAATAGTTGTATTGGTTCTGGTTCTGGTGGTATAAGATGTGAAGTACTAGTTACAGTGGTGTGGTACTAGTTGTATTGGTACTAGTATTAGTCGTAATATTTTTTGTTGTTTTAGTACTGGTTTTAGTTGTACTAGTTGCAGTGGTAGTATTTGTATTGTTACTATTGGTAGTGGTACTAGCTGTTATAGTTGTAGCGATTAAAGGCGATGATCACCCCTCCAAATTCCTATTAGGGCGTATACGTTATTATTATTATTTTGTAGTTGTAATATGCCACCCCCCACACACACACACACAAATAAAATCCTGGCTACGTCCCTGACCGCCACAAAGCCAACGATATACATCCCTTATAACCTTCATTAAAGGCTTGTTAATCAGTTTCACTGAAAAGTTACACAATAAGCACTTCAACCTGGTGAAACTTAAGATGTTTTACTACTATACCCTCCACCATAGGATGAGATCATACTTACTTTGTCATTCCATTTGTAACTCATCAAAATGTTTGTCTAAGACCCCATACGTAAATATATATATATATATATATATATATATATTCTGGATCGACATGACATTTTCAGTCCGTCCGTCGAAGGAATAAACCTAGGGGCTTGACAATTTCCACAATTACTTCCTATTACGGTTCATGTTTTGATATACCTCCCACATATACCGATCTTCTGATTATACTTCTTGAGCCTCTAGAGAGGGCAATCCTCAACCGATTTTGGCTAAAATTTATTGTATATTCAACACATGTGTGAAGTATGGTCTGAATCGTTTTAAAACATGATATTGCTCCAAGATAAACCGATCTACCCATTGCACTTAATGAGGCCCTAAAGGGGGCAGTTCTTGTCTGGTTAGGCTGAATTTTGCGCAACATCTTAACCAAAAATGGCGCGAATGGACGGACCATAACCTGATATAGCTCCAATGGCATAGCAATTCTTATCCACTATCCTTTGAATGCCTATATAGAGATATCAGACAAAGAACTTGACAAATGAGATCTGAACTTAGCACACTTTTACTTATTTTCCTGTTAATCTGCTCTGACAATATTTTCCAACCACTGTGCTCGAGTCTACTCAGACAAAAAATCTGTATTTGCTACAAAACTAAGTGACTTCTATTGTGGTTGCAGGCACAAAAATCTCTACCGTGGTTTTGCGGCTGTGTGAATGAAAACTACATATGTTGCAATAATTGTTGGGGTAATAGTGAACAAAATCGAAATGAATGTAATGGAAATGTGAACAAAAGGCAACAACAACAGCAGCAGCAGTAAATAAAATGATCCACATTTTATTTTATGTTTGTTATTTTGCGCTTTTTGCAGTTCGTTTTGGTTCATTTCAGTGCTAATAAGCTTAAAATACTCGCAAACTACAATTGGAAATTTGGGTTAAAAGACCAAGCGATTTGTTGTGAAAAAACCTAAAACAAAAATTATTTCAAGGCATTCGTAGTGAGGCTAAGGGAGGGACACGTAACAGTTGAGGCTGAGAAAACTCATTAGAAAAATAAATTGCTATCCATCGCATATTGGCAATTTTTTTTATAATTAATTTTTCGTTTGAATTTTCTCTCTCTCTCTCTCGCTGCTGGTAAGCCTTGCGACTTACATCAGCAATATTTTGTTTTTTTATCTTCTTTACATTTCATTTAGGAATGAAGTGCCCCCACTTTGAGTCTGTGGCTCATTCATAGGCTATTCCTCTAGTTTGACTTTCACTTATGTTAGCAATTTGCCATCACAACTCAAGACAATTTGCATCATTAACATCAAAGGGGCCAATAGTCGTACATGTGTTGTACTAGCTTTACACATGTCCGTCTCTCTGTCTATCAGTCTGTCCGTCGTGTCGGTCTATCTATCTCTTTGTCTGTCTACTGTCTTACGACATGTTGCACATGTGGCCCCTAATCTAAACAAATGCACACACTTACCAAACTAAGCCCATTCACTCTCAACTCTTAGCTTTTGCGCCATTGGTCTTGGCCATCCCTCCAGATAATGGCTAAAACTTGTTATTGTTAAACCACAATAGTAGAAAGAAAAAAAAATCAAAAATTAAAAATCTTTGCCACAAAACAAAGCCTTCGATATTTTAACAAACAATGTAAACAAAACAAACACAAGAATAATGACAACAATCGAAACGTTAAAAATATTGGAAAAGTCTGTTTACCTTTTGTCCATAGACAGTGGAACAGATTGAGAGTAATATGGATTAATAATGCATCATCAGCACAAAATCACAATTGATAAGGTCAATATTTCGATTGTAACAGAAGCAGCTTAGGGAACGCTCTTGATAATTTAGAAGCCGAAAAGGAGAACCTTAACAAGATATATTAAGTTTTGCACACAAAACAAAAGACTTAAGAAACGAACCTGAGGAAGCAACAATTTTATTGAAGTATATTTCTTTATTTACAACAACTTTCACTACTTCAGTTTTTCATTTTAGAACCTGTTTTGACAAAAAATTCAGTTTATATGGATGTTATATCAGGTTATGAATTGATTTAGACCATACTTGGCTTCTTCTTTTTATATCTTCTTTTTATATCCACCACCATAAAAAACTCCTCGAATTCGTTTAAGACCCCATAAAGTATATATATTGTTGATCGTATCGATGTTCTGAGTCGACGGTCATAGCTAGTCCGTCCGTCTGTCGAAATCACGATAAAGGTCGAACGCGTAAAGCTAGCTGCTTGCAATTTTGCACAGGTACTTAATATCGATGAGGAGGCCACTGTAGCGCAGAGGTTAGCATGTCCGTCTATGACGCTGAACGCCTGGGTTCGAATCCTAGCGAGACCATCAGAAAATATTTCCAGCGGTGGTTTTCCCCTTCTAATGCTGGCAATATTTGTCTTCGCCCCTTATCATTGGGCTTAAACTTGAATTGGACTGCACTCAATGATATATGAGATGTTTGCTCCTGTTCCTCATTGGAATGTTCATGGGCAAAATTTGTATTTGCACTTAATATCGATGTAGGTCGTGGGGATTGCAATTGGGCCATATCGGTATAGATTTGAATATAGCTCCAATATAAACCGATCTCCCGATTGAACTTCTTGAGCCGCAATTTTTTCCCAATATGACTCAAATTTTGCAGATAGTGTTCTGCTATGACTTCCAACAACTGCGAAAAGTACGGTTCAAATCGGTCTATAACCCGATATAGCCCCCATATAAACCGATCTCCCGATTTGACTTCTTGAGCCCCTGGAAGCCGCAATTTTTGTCAGATGTGGCTGAATTTTTGCATATAGTGTTCCGTTTTAACTTTCAACAATTTTACCAAGTACGGTCCAAATCGGTCTATAACTTCATATAGCTCCCATATAAACCGATCGACGGATTTGACTTCTTGAGTCGTTACAAGCCTCAATTTTTGTCCGATTTAGCTGAAATATTGCATGCGGTTTTCTGTTACGACTTCCAATAACTGTGCCAAGTACGGTCCAAATCAGTCTATAAACTGATATTGCTCCCATGTAAACCAGTCTCTCGATCATCCTTGTTCGGTTCCTGAAGCCTTTAATTTTTGCTGGTTTGACAGAAGTTTGGTATGTAGAATAAAATTATGCCCTACAACTAAATTTATTTTTAAAATAAAATTTTTAGCAAAATCCATGGTGGCGGGTTCCTCATATTCGGCCGGCCGAACTTACCATTCTTTTACTTGTTTCGTTTAATATCACTTGAGGTTCCTCTTACTTTATAGAAATTTGATTAGAGTATGCAATCTGACATAGATATGACAAGGTTTGCAAGATGTAAGGAAAACAAAATCTTTCGTTTTGCGTTTTCGAAAAACGGAACAGGCCTGTATATTTTGGAAAAATTTGTTTTCCCCTAAGCACTTATATGGAAGCTGTATCTACGTGTGGATCTTTTCGGGTCATTAACAGTAAGCGTTAGCGTACTTTCAACTGACAGACGGATTGCAAAACTATTTTGAATTTCATTGCGATTTATAATATATACTTTATATGGTCGTAGAACAATAACTCCTATGGTACAGGGATAGAGGCCTCTACAGAATTTAAAAATGACAAGAGGTTAAGAATGTTCGGAAAGAAGTGTTCACCCATTATCCTGTGTCCTATCTTCGCAATTTCGGGGCAGTGACACAAGAAGTGCTCCACCGTCTTCAACTCCTCCTCGTTATCGCACAGCCTGCAGAAGTCTGTCTCTCCCTGCGCCAACCGCTACTTCAAATACATGACGTTACAATGACTATTCAGGAATCCTTTAGCAGTCCTTAGTCATGTTTTCTCAGCCCCAGTATCAGCAACTTTCTGTTTCGCGAAACACGAAGATCACATGGCCCTTTACTCCCTATAGCCTACAACACCAACCAACACCTTATTCGCTCTGTCATTGTGGAGGGCGTCCACCCTACCAGGAAGCTCGCATATTTGAGGTCTAACTGATTTTTTAGCTAGATCTGCAGCCATCAGCGATCCATTGCTGGTCAGCTTGGCGTGTACCCGTTTCCCGCCATACCCTAATGGCCTGCAACCCAGCCGACCCTTATATCCTTTCCCATGGTGCAACGAAGCCCTTTGCATCTTTAGCACCGCCTAACTGTCCGCATATATCGTGACAGTCTGATCAGGCTACCGCCCCTACATCAACATCGCGTTCTGTGGGTTCGGGATCGCGAAGACCTCCTCCTGAATGACGCTGCACGCGTCCAGAAGTCCAATAAGATTCCCTGATTCCAAGGAATTCAGTGAAGGCTCCTGCTACAGTGAATCCGTCCAATTTAGACCCATCCGTGTACACAGAGGGTCTCCTGATGGACGGGGTGCCCCTAGATCGGAAATCTCTTTTCGGGAAAAAGACTTCCAAGCCATCAATAAGAAAGGACTCACTTGGTAAATAATCCTTCGCGCCGCATTTAGTTTCTGCAATATCTTCAAAATGATGAATGAGAGACTTATTGGCATGTAGTCCTTGGGTTATGAAATGCCTCGGTTTCCCCGCTTTCGGGATAAAACCACATAACACTCTGCCACCCAGTCGGTTCAACTCTACTATATCATTGTTATATCCAAATAGGGGCCGATCTGAACCAATCAAGCCTAATACAAGTTAAATTTTCAAATATTCCTGAAATTTGGCAATAAATCCGTTTTTTTATGGGAAGATCGGTCTATGTTCACTTTCGACCGTAATTGATATGAGTATCAAGGGATCTAACGCAACTTACTGCTTAAGACTCTAAATCAGCAGATTAGTCTATATGGCAGCTATATCTACATATGGCCTTGTGTGGCCCATACTCGGTTCGAATATCCAGAGATTTATTGCAACTGTTCCAATATTCAGCTACATCGGCCAATAAATACGGCTTTTTTTGGTTCAAGACCCCAAATCGGGAAGATCGGTCTGCATGTATGGCAGCCATATGCAAGCCTTTGGACAACTTTGCCAAACCATATCTGGCAAAGATGTCCAAATGTTACAAAAGGGATAATTTACACCTAGCAACTACAAATGTGCACACTTTCGTAGTCATTAAATCATTTCATGTGAACAATATTTTCCCAAATAGAAAAATCGAACCACTGTTTGTTATCTCAACCATTAATAACGCCCCCTCATGCCAATGGTAGGCTACATGCAGCATTTGAATAAACGTATGGTAATGTAAATGCAACGAAATTCAAGTTTTTTTCGGAGGATTACCGCAAAAAAGTAAAAAACCGAAAACCTTTCGCTGTCATTCGTTTAGACAGACATTGAGATAGCAACTTGTAAAACAAGTGTGGGAAAGTGCCGCCAAGTTTAGCAAATAGAAAGGAAAATTGGTGATCAGCAAAACGATCTTTTGGGTTAATCTCTAAAGAAAAATGTCATAATTAAGAATCCAAATGGCAACACAAAAAGGTGTGGTAAATTCCCTACACTCAAAGAAATTTGTTGATGAAAACAGCAAAAATGTTTCCCTTAACAGCAGAAAGTCTGCTGAAAATTGGACAGCAGTAATTTTTTGCTAAAACAGCAAATATTTTCTGCTGTTTTCAAATTGTAAAAAGTTAAAAAAAGCTAAAAATTGGCAAAAATATTTCAAACATTTCAATTTAAGACGCATACGAAGGTTGCTGTTTTATATTTCGGGACTAAACAACCCTTGGATTGCAATCTGCAAACTATTCTTTCAAAGTACGTATTTTTGTCAATACAGCGATAATATATGTCTAATTGCTAAATTTTATCAGTCCCCGTTCAGGCAAAGATAAGCTATTTCGTAATATTTTGTACTTTTTGGCACCAAAATGTACTACATGTCAAAATTCCGACCTCCAGCTCCATCTGAACAGAAAGTGCAAAATGGTACCAATTTTTTTACCAAAATGTATGAATTTCCAATAGATCATTTAGTCACATATTTCTTTAAAGATGGAGCTAGAGGTCTGAAATGTGGCATCTAGGAAATGCCTTCTTGTATTTAGATGCCAAATTTCAGACCTCTAGCTCCATCTTTAAAGAAAGTACCTTATGGTACTTATTTTGGTTCTAAAATGTGGGAAGCTTGAAAAGTTCATTTAGCCACCCATCATATATTTCTTAGTTGTACCTTCATGCCAAAGTTCAGACCTCTAGCTTCATCTGAACAGAAAGTACAAAATGACACCAATTTTGGTACCAAAATTTACGAATTTTGAATAGATCGTTCAATCACCCATTATGTATTTCCTTCTTGTATCTAGATGCCAAATTTCAGACCTCTAGCTCTATTTTTAAAGAAAGTACCAAATGGTACCAAAATGTTCGAATTGTCATTCAGTCACCCATCATATATTTCTAAGTTGTAACTGCGTGCCAAATTTCAGGGATTTAGCTCCATCTGAACAGAAAGTACCAAATGGTACCAATTTTCATACTAAAATGTACGAATCGTGAATAAATCATTTGGTCACCCCTCATATATTTCTTAGATGTACCTACATGTAAAATTTCAGTCCACTAGCCCCATCTGTAAAGAATGTACCAAATAGTACCAATTTTGGTACCAAAATGTGCGAATTTCGAATAGATCATTTAGTCTCCCATGGCATATTTCATGCTAAATTTCAGACCTCTAGCTCCATTTGTAAAGAAAGTACAATAGTACCAATTGCGGTACTAAACGTTTCACCCGCTACCAGTACTTTTTTTCATTTTTTTTTTCAACCTCACCCTTATGCAACAGATGTCTTTTAAGTGAATGTTTAAACTTCTACCTCTACCCACCTGCACTGTACAAACTTCACCCATTTCGCACCTTTTTGGTACTTTGTTTAGGTACCTAAATATACAAATTTTCAAAAATTCTTATAGTCGCCCAATTAAGTTTGCCGTAGTTCCTAAATTCAGAGCTCTAGTTCAAAGAACTAGAACCACAAAGAACGTACCAATTGCGATACTCAACGTACTATTCCTCGTACTTCCGGTACGATTTTCCAAAATTTTTATCACCAAACCTTATTTTTTTGAGACGCTATTTAATTTGAGAAGAAGAACTTATTCTTGCTTGTCAAATATTGTATGTAACATTTCGTACTTGTTGTTACTTTTTAGACCTAAACGTACGCATATTACTAAATCCAGCCTTATCCCGTGCCTATGACCCAAGACCAACATACATGCAAATTTAATGATTCTAGCTTCAGTCGTTTGGGCTAGGCGATGTCAGTCAATCAGTCAGTCACGCAACTCTTTTATATATATAGTTTTATTATTTTATGGATCGTAACTTAAGTTATGTTCACTTTTTTGAATAAAATATTATTTCTTTTAAGGATGGCGCACTAAATATTTCGTACCCGCCTGGGTTTTGGACTACAACGTATAAAAATTCGAAAAACATTAAAATTAATAATTACGGGATATTATTTTCTGGTAAAGAAAACAAATTTAGCCACTGAGTTAAAGGCGATTTTTGATTTGATAAAAAGTCGCTGAGTTATTGATGTTTGAAAATCGAAGATACCACCCGATTGTGTTTTGGACTTGCGAAGGTTAAACAAAAAACTAATGCCTAAAATTGGAAAAAAAATTGTATTTAAATAAAGCAAATGTTTCAATTCTTGTTTAGAGGTTCAAAAATGTTGTATGGATACATTTAAAAGTTTTAATTTTTTAATTTAACGTCAGCCGACAGTATTTGCTGATATTATCAGACTAATTTCTCTGCGAGCATGTTTGCGGGGATAAACAAATCAAAAAGGAGGAAACATTTCTTAAGCAAAATTTTATTTGCAAATTAGAAAAAAAAACTACATTGAAGTTTTATGTTGAAGCAGCCTAACGTTTATATATATTAGAGTGGCCCAAAGCTCTCATTATTATAATTATTACTAGCTGACCCGGGCCCGCTTCGCTGCGCCTTCTTTTACTTTATATGGAACAAAAGTTTCCTTGGAATATTTATTTTCGACAATTAAAGATCTTTTAGTGAAATACCATGCTACGAAAATAGTATATCGCTTGACTAACAGTTTAACAATATAAGTGCCTTTATCTGAATCCCACCTGATCTTTATTGGTCTTCAAATTTAAGTTTGGATATAAGGTGTACTCCATTCTTAAAATACTTCATTTCAGCCCTATATTCTCATGATGTCTGATTTAGTGGTGTTTTCGGCGGAGAGGTGGTCCCCCAGACACTTGGCCCTGAAAAACTGTCAGCATCGTGCTCTTCTCTCAAATACCATTTATTTAAACCCCATATTGCCATTGGCTTAAGAGGAGTTTACAGGATGAGGCGTCCCCCAAACACATGGCCTCAATACCTTCCATTTGAGCCACATATTGGCATGGTCGAAAAATTTCCTTTTGGGGGTGTTTTGCGACATTGATGATGCCCTAAAACATGGTCCTACATTTGGATATCAAATTCGTATTCTACTCCCAAATACCTTTATTTGAGCCCCATATTGCGATGGTCAGTAAAAAAATTGCTGTTTGTGGGGTATTTTGGGAAAGTGGTAGACCCCCAGAAAATTGGTCCCGAAAGTGGGTATCAATTCTTGCTCTACCCCCCAATACCTTTCATTTAATATCCACATTGACATGGTCGGGAAATATGGTCGATTTAGGGGTGTTTTGGGGTTTGGGGTTGTCTCCCAAACACTCTCTTTAAGACCCAAATTGTCTTCGAGAGCAAATACGTCCTATTTGGGGGTTGTTATGGTGGTGGGACGTCCCCTAGACAGTTGGTCCTTAAGGTTGATATCAGATACGTAGTTTACTCTCAAATACCTGTAATTTGAGCCGCATATTTCCATAGTCGGCAAACATGACCGGCTTGGGGGGTGTTTTGTGGGATGGGCGGCCACTCAGTGAGTTGGCCATGAAAATATATATCGGGTTCGTGTTCCACTTTAAAAACCCTCTTATTTGAGCCTCATATTGCAATTGTCAGCAAATACTTACTATTTGGGTGGTGTTGTGGGGGTGGGGTGGCCCCATAGACACTTTTCCCGAATATTGATATCAAATTCGTGATTTACTCCCGAAGACCTTTCATTTGAGCCCCATATTCCCGTGGTCAGTAATTAAGTCCTGTTTGGGGGGGTGTTTTGGGAAAGGGGTGGACCCCCAGAAACGTGGTCCCACATTTGGATATCAGATTCGTATTCTACTCGCAAATACCTTTCATTTGAGTCCCATATTGCCATGGTCGGTAAATATGTCCGATTTAGGGGTGTTTTGGGGCTTGGGGTGGTCCCCCTAGCACTTGGTCCGACAATTGGATATCAGATAGTTTTCTCACCTAAATACCTTTCATTTGAGTCCCATATTGCCGTGATTGGTCTAAATATATGTGTGGTAGGTTTTAGAGTGGGGCAGCCCCCCTAGGTAAAAATGTAGTACCCTATTTTCACCACTGGGTCATTATGCACCATCTGTGAAAATTTCAAGAAAATCGGTTCACCCGTTTCTGAGTCTTTAAGGAACACACAAAGAAACAAACCTACAAACAAACACAAATTGATTTTTATAAATAAGATTATATGTATACCCTAGACCACCACTATGGTACAGGGTATTATAACTTTGTGCATTTGTTTGCAACGTAGACCCATTGATAAGTATACCGATCGGCATATAATCTCTTCCTGATTCGATTTACTGGCATAAAAGTTTGCCCAAGTCACTTTTTTTGTTCAAAGACGAACTCTATTGATTTTGAAAAAAAAATGGTCCAGATTTAGATATAGCTCCCATATATATATATATATATATATATATATATATATATATATATATATATATATATATATATATATATATATATATATATATATATATATATATATATATATATATATATATATATATATATATATATATATATATATATATATATATATACATATACATATATATATATATATACATATATCTTTCATCCGATATGGCCTATTAAGGCTGTAGAAGCCACACTTTTAGTCCGATCTTTATAAAACTTTGCATTATATATTTTACTCGACGTCCCAATATGCGTGCAAAATTTCATATAAATCAGTTTTGATTTAGATATAGCTCCCATATATATTTTTCATCCGATATATACTTTTAAGACTGTCGAAGCCACAATTTTTGTCCGATCTTAACAAAATTTTGCATGAGTTGTTTTATTTGACATTCCAAAATGTGTTCACAATTTCATAAAAATTGGTTGAGATTTAGATAAAGCTCCCATATATATCTTCCATCCGATATGGCATTTTAAGGCTAGAGAAGCCACAATTTTGGTTTGATTCTTATAAAATTTAACATGAGGTGTTTCATTTGACGTCTTAGTACGTGTGCTAAATTTTATCAAAGTCCGTCCTGATTTAGCTATATGTAGCTCCCATAAATGTCTTTCATATGATATGTCCATTAAGGCTCTAGTAACCACAATTTAGGTCCTATCGTAAAAAAAATTTTACAAGGTTCTACTCAATATATCAATAGGAATGCAAAATTATAATCTGACTATATATGGTGTGGGACAGTCTAATATTTATATCCACACAATGTTATGTACTTTATTTCTTTGTATTTTTTTACCCAACATCCGTTTCGCGAAAATTGTCATAAAACTTTTTTCACAAAACCCTTTTTTTCATCAGAAAAATAAATATTTAATGAACAAATATTTGTTTACATATTTTGTACAATACAAAAAAAAAAGAATATCTAAGAATCCGTAAAGCACATTCCAATAATTCACTTCAAATCAATGACGATGACTGTTTGCCTGACTGAATAGCTGGTAAACAGGCTGACTGGATTCAGCATCCAACAATGTGACCTTGGCAAATGCCTTTCAAACTCTATTCAAACTCACATAAGCACTTGATCTCAATCCCATTGAACAACTCATGCAATGGCTATTGCTCCACAGAATGGTGAGCTATACTTGCTAGTGGTGAGGGGGGTTGGATTTCGGCAAAAAGAACACTCATGCTTTACAATAGTAAACTTGCTTTGGGATCGAACAGATAGCGCATTAGATTCTATGGAGTGAGTACTTGAAGCCTCAACACCGGAGAAGACACATGTTCGTACTTGTTCTCTTTTATTCTATGTACGAGAAAACGAGTAGCTTCATATGTATTGGTTTGGCGGCGGCCTTATGTGTTGTGGTCGTATGGTCGTATCACCTTTTAACTTATCTGTCGTTTCGCTTCGCAAATTAAGCATAAAAATGCCTCCACAACAAATGAATTCCGTAGAAAATGAAAACTTCTTAATTGCGCATTTGCGCATGCGCATATTCTGTTATTGATTTTACATGCAGATGGAATGCAATTTCAAACGTGACACAATGGCAATGGGTTTAGTTGTTCATGAAACTGTACCTGTCACGCTGCTAGCTCTTGGGGTTTACATACCTTAAAAATCCACCACACAAAACGTTATAAAACTGTAACACTTCCAAAAGGCTTCGTTAGGACTTTAAATCAAAATTATTGGGACGGTTGAATGTTACGAAAACTTTTGAGAAAAGCCACCATTGGAATTCAAATATAAAAGGTCTTTGATTTTGAGCGTCAAGATTCCTACGGATATCCGAGGTTTTAAGATGAAGATGAAACTAACGGCTGAAGTTTCCCTCCACCAGAGGGCCCTTCAATGTTAGGGAGGCACTGAACCCTGCCTCAAATTTGTTTTGCCATCTATTTTTGCCTGACTGAAACAGTTATAATCTGTCTGTTCAACTTTAGAAGACACATTATGATGGTACCACAATACCAACAATGTTTGTATCCTCCACCATAGGATGAGGGACGCACATTGGAGGTTTACAAATGTCGTCGCTCCGTTTGTAACACATCGATATATTGACCTGAGACCCAACAAAGTGATCCTCTTGGCATTTTGCATCGATTAAGCCCATATCTTCATTTAAGCAAACAAAGGATAGTGGATAAAACTTACCATATTATTGGAGCTATATCAGGCCGTAGTCATTGTGCAAAATTTCAACTAAATCGAATAAGAATTGTGCCCTCTAGAGGCTCAAAAAGTATAATCGGAAGATCGGCTTATATGGCAGCTATATCAGGTCATGAACCAATTTAGACCATACTTAGGCACAGTTGTTGGAAGTTATAACAAAACACCCGCATAACTTTTGACTGAATAATCGGAAATGCTAATATGGTGAATCAAAATTATTGTAAATTTTGTAAGTACAAAATACTAGATCAGCCTCGTTAAAAATAATTTTTTAAGTCGCATATCTCAATAAAAATGGAAGATATTTGGCACAAAATATAATGCTTTTTATAGGTCTTGAGAAACACTTTACATCAAATAACTCGACCATAAAAAACATTTAGCGCCCTTAAATTTTGCATATCGTCTTACAAATATTTTCTCTCTAATAATTTAGAATTTCATAGATATATCTCTATTCCTTCAAAAATCGCAAACTGATTTTCCTGAATGCGTAATTTGTCGTAAATGAATAGGAAAATCACCGAGGTGTTGTCACATTGGGTAGCAATTGTTGTTCATATTTTAAAATATTTTATATATAAAATATATCTTTTGGGAAAGGTGAGGACGTGTATTAAAGGGTGATTTTTTTGAGGTTAGGATTTTCATGCATTAGTATTTGACAGATCACGTGGGATTTCAGACATGGTGTCAAAGAGAAAGATGCTCAGTATGCTTTGACATTTCATCATGAATAGACTTACTAACGAGCAACGCTTGCAAATCATTGAATTTTATTACCAAAATCAGTGTTCGGTTCGAAATGTGTTCAAATTTTGACAAATTTTGTTCAGCGATGAGGCTCATTTCTGGTTGAATGGCTACGTAAATAAGCAAAATTGCCGCATTTGGAGTGAAGAGCAACCAGAAGCCGTTCAAGAACTGCCCATGCATCCCGAAAAATGCACTGTTTGGTGTGGTTTGTACGCTGGTGGAATCATTGGACCGTATTTTTTCAAAGATGCTGTTGGACGCAACGTTACGGTGAATGAACACATTTCGAACCGAACACTGATTTTGGTAATAAAATTCAATGATTTGCAAGCGTTGCTCGTTAGTAAGTCTATTCATGATGAAATGTCAAAGCATACTGAGCATCTTTCTCTTTGACACCATGTCTGAAATCCCACGTGATCTGTCAAATACTAATGCATAAAAATCCTAACCTCAAAAAAATCACCCTTTATAATAAAAATGCCCAAGTTGAAAGAAAAATATTGAATTAGTTTCGGATTATTTGAGTTAAAATCAAAATGAGCACAAAATATGCAACACAAATTGAAATTATTATAAAATCGAAACTAATAAAGACATCGTTTCAATTTTTACATCGTTTTGCCTCCTCAAAAAAATCTAATATAAAATTTACCCACATTTCTTGACTAAAATGCCCCAAATCCCCATACTGGGGAAAAATGCTTGCAAAATTGGTATTTTTTTGTAAAAAATCCGTAAAGACCTCAATCCTTGGACGGCGCAAAACATTTTTTTTTTTGCATGTAGTTAGTAGTACTTTGGGGCAATGAAAAAAAGGTATAAAATTGAGGATCTCAGCTTTGCGTTTCGAGAACCCGAAGGGTTTTACCATCTTTTTTTTTTTAATTTCAATATCGTACTTCACATACCTCCTACCTTAATACGCATCTAAATTAAGTCTCCTTTACAGTGGGCAAAATTGATAGTTTTAGGCCAAGTTTTCTATATAGAAACGAAAAAATGAAACTACCTCCAAAAAAAAAATACTAAAAATTTACATTTTTCACATTTTTTGATTTGTAGCTCGCATAACTTTTGACTGAAGAATCAGACCTTAGAATAGATAAAGCGGCAAAAGTATAGTAAATCAGTAAAACAAAAATTAAATTAAATGCCTTCACAAGCAACAAAACAAGGGAAAAACCTCTGCGAAAATGAAACAAGTAAAAGCGTGCTAAGTTCGGCCGGGCCGAATCTTATATACCCTCCACCTTGGATCGCATTTGTCGAGTTCTTTTCCCGGCATCTCTTCTTAGGCAAAAAAGGATATAAGAAAAGAGTTGCTCTGCTATTAAAACGATATCAAGATATGGTCCGGTTCGGATCACAATTAAATTATATGTTGGAGACCTGTGTAAAATTTCAGCCAATTCGTATAAGAATTGCGCCCATTGGGGCTCACGAAGTAAAATAGAGAGAACGATTTATATGGGATCTGTATCGGGCTATAGACCGATTCAGACCATAATAAACACGTTTATTGATGGTCATGAGAGGATCCGTCGTACAAAATTTCAGGCATATCGGATAATAATTGCGACCTCTAGGGGTCAAGAAGTCAAGATCCCAGATCGGTTTATATGGCTGCTATATCAGGTTATAAACCGATTTGAACCTTATTTGACACAGTTGTTGAAAGTAAAAATAAAATACGTCATGCAAAATTTCAGCCAAATCGGATAGGAATTGCGCCCTCTAGAAGCTCAAGAAGTCAAATCCCCAGATCTGTTTATATGACAGCTATATCAGGTTATGGACCGATTTCAACCATACTTGGCACAGTTGTTGGGTATCATAACAAAACACGTCGTGCGAAATTCCATTCCAATCGGAAAAGAATTGCGCCCTCTAGAGGCTCAAGAAGTCAAGACCCAAGATCGGTTTATATGACAGCTATATCAGGTTATGAACCGATTTGAACCATTCTTAGCACAGTTGTTGGATATCATAACAAAACACGTCGTGCCAAAATTCATTCAAATCGGATAAGAATTGCACACTCTAGAGGCTCAAGAAGTCAAGACCCAAGACCAATTTATATGGCAGCTATATCAGGTTATGAACCGATTAGAACCATACTTGGCACAGTTGTTGGATATCATAGCAAAACACGTCGTGCAAAAATTCATTCAAATCGGATAAGAATTGTGCCCTCTAGAGGCTCAAGAAGTCAAGACCCAAGAACGGTTTATACGGCAGCTATATCAAAACATGGACCGATATGGCCCATTTACAATACCAACCGACCTACACTTATAAGAATTATTCGTGCAAAATTTCAAGCGGTTAGCTTTACTCCTTCGGAAGTTAGCGTGCTTTCGACAGACAGACGGACAGACAGACGGACGGACATGGCTAGATCGACATAAAATTTCACGACGATCAAGAATATATATACTTTATGGGGTCTCAGACGAATATTTCGAGTAGTTACAAACAGAATGACGAAATTAGTATACCCCCTATCTTATGGTGGAGGGTATAAAAATGTGATTAATCGAATTTGAATTTGACACTATAAAAAAACATCTCCCAAATTTAAGCATGTTTTTTGAAAATTTTTTGGAGCACTTTTCAGCAAATAAATGCGCTTTTGCCAGCGCGAACAAAATTTTGTAGTGTTGCCGTTTTTGGTAGGTTCCTTCCAAAATTGGTAGGTTTTTCCAATATAAATGGGTTGCCCAAAAAGTAATTGCGGATTTTTCATATAGTCGGCGTTGACAAATTTTTTCACAACTTGTGACTCTGTAATTGCATTCTTTCTTCTGTCAGTTATCAGCTGTTACTTTTAGCTTGCTTTAGAAAAAAAGTGTAAAAAAGTATATTTGATTAAAGTTCATTCTAAGTTTTATTAAAAATGCATTTACTTTCTTTTAAAAAATCCGCAATTACTTCTTGGGCAACCCAATAAATACCAAATAACATCCTTTCGTTATGTATTCGTTAAGAGTGCAGAATAAAACCATTGGTGTCGAGTGGCCTAATACTGTTACAAGGCATCTCATTGTTTCAAATTTCAGAGACAAAGTGTGTAAGTTCTGATATTGACTAAAACTGGTACGCATTTCAGGGGTTTGTTCCAAAGCACTCTTAGAGGCATGCTTCAGGAAGCTCTACGTACGACGGCGAAATAGGATTTAGGCGCAAATCCGTGCAAGACAGTGTGGTTCTTTGCAACAGGAAATACATGTTACCTACAGTGCCACCTGTCTCCTTGGAAGGAGAGAATGTTCCATTTACTGAAAACTCAAAATATCTGATTGTTTGCCCTGTACAACTCCAAGAGAACCATTGGCAAAAGTTGTCATGCACTGGGTATCAGACCTATAATTATATATGGGCTTGCAATCTGGTGAACGGCGCTTTAAAAATCCACCTACTGTTTAATACTCAGCCGGATCAAGAGGATGGCTTGTTTGGGCATCACAGCCGCACTGAGGACGACATCATCAGATGCACTGAATTTAATGGTACACCTAATCCCTGTGGACATTGCGGAGAGGCAAATTGCTGCAACCATTCCTGTGAGGCTAAGAGAGCTTTCTCTTTCACACATTCCAGGGGACTGGAATATCGGAGGATTTTTGTAAGCTTAGCCTGCAGAATCAGGCCCGAACAACAACGAATGACGGATGGTCACAAAGTGCGCGTTGTTGTGAACACTCCAAAATAATGTGGCCCCATCTAGATTTAATGAGGTCTACCGCTCTGCTGTCGCTGGCTAGAGCAGACGTCTCAGTCCTTGTACTGGAAGTTGAGACTACAAAATATCTGTTTTGTGTGTGCGTCCCGCCCTAGCTTTCAGAAGGAGTTCCACTCTATGTTCCCATTTCTATGAGAACCTGTTTGATTACGCGTATGTAAACATTCGCAAGGGTCAGGCAGTAAATGGAGATAAGACGAAATGGATGGCTTCAGCTCAGAGCAGATAAAGAAAATAGAGAAAGTTGGGAACCACAACTTTGACATAGTCAGTAACTTTATCTACCTCGGCACCGCCGTAACCGAAACGAATGACACCAGTTTTGAGATTAAGCGAAGAATAATACTGGCAAACAGTTACTACCTTGGACTAAGTAAGCAGTTTAGAAACAAGGCCACCTCTTGGCAGACGAAGATTACACTATACAAGACACTAATACTACCCGCGTTGTTATATGATTCTGAGGCATGGGTACTTGTGAAAACAGATGAGACAGTGCTTGGAGTATTTGAGAGAAAGATTCTTCGTAATGGAGAATAGGCGACGTATGAACCACGAGCTGTATGAGCTGTATGACGACGATAGCATAGTTACACGCATAAAAATACAACGGCTGCGTTGGCTAGGTCATGTTGTCAGAATGGATGAAGAAGCTCCAACAAAGAAGTCTTTTGACGGCAAACACTCTGGTACACGCAACCCGATGGAAAGATCAAGTTGTGGGTGGCACCTCGAAACTTGGTGTCAGAGGTATTAGAATGAGCGCAAAAGATCGAGGCGCTCGGAATGCTATTCTACGTTCGACTAGTGCAACAATTGTTTTGTCATAGCCAGTTAAATTAAGTAAGTATACATTCGCAAGTTGCTAGGCTTTTTAAAGCGATCTGGTGCATTGCTGATACTAGCCATGATAAGGAGGTCAGACCAAAGTTTGAGCGTAAATGGCTAATTTCAAAGTATTTTGGTCTCCAAATCCATACAATGGACTTTAAAGTTTCTCACTAATCTCAGATGGTAAAGAGAGTGTAGAAAATTAGTTATTATACCCATCACCATAGGATGGGGGTATACTAATCAAGTCATTCCGGATCTAAAACCCCCTAAAACATATGTAGTCTTGATTGTTTCGACATTCTGAGTCGATCTAGTCGCCCGTCCCTCTGTCGAATTCACGATAGCGGTCGAACGAGTAAAGCTAGCCGCTTGAAATTATGCACAGATACATACGTACTTAGGATGGGGGTATACTAATCAAGTCATTCCGGATCTAAAACCCCCTAAAACATATGTAGTCTTGATTGTTTCGACATTCTGAGTCGATCTAGTCGTCCGTCCCTCTGTCGAATTCACGATAGCGGTCGAACGCGTAAAGCTAGCGGCTTGAAATTATGCACAGATACGTACTATTGATGTAGGTCGTTGGAGATTGTAAATAGGCTACATGGGTTAAAATTTGGATATAGCTCCCATAGAAACCGATCTTCCGATTTGAATCCTTGAGCCCCTGGAAGCCGCAGTTTTATCCAAATTAGCTAATATTTTGCACATAGTGTTCTGTTACGTTTTCCAACAACTGTGCCAATAACCTAATATAGCTCCCATATAAACCAGTCTCTCGATTATCCTTGTTCGGTATCTAGAAGCTTAAATTTTTCCTCGTTTCTCAGAATAAAATTATAGAAAACAATTGAGCCTTTCAACTAAATTTATTTTGTATAAACTTTCAGCTGAATCGATGGTGGTGGGTTCGCAAGATTCGGCCCGGCCGAACTCACTATTGCAAAAAATCCTTAAATAGAGATCTTATCGAATACCTTTTTAATCAAAAAATGTGGCATTCGCATATTCACCTTTCATGAACCTTCAGTTCTTTTCATATTTATTTAACCGTAGAACAAATATTTTGTGCAAATATATTTTCTAGACTTAACTCTAGCCGGCATAGTATTGCTCAACAAGTGCTGATTATTTAGTTATGTGGTGGCTGTGGGCCAACTCCCAGTTTGAAGTCAATTCCTTCTTAACTCCCTCTCTGCATGTTTCAACTAAACAGACATGCACACTTCATATGCTGTGTCTGATTTATAATTAAAAATTTTTTGTCTTACCAAACAAAAAACCTTGCTGGCAACTGGCTCAGGTGGCAGCCAAGTCTAAATCGTATCCAAAACAGCCCCAAAACTAACAACAGCCCGAGGCAAAAAAAAAAACAACGAAGAAAAAAAACTGCCTCTACCACTTCCAGCCATAATTTTGTTTGATCGTAAACTCAGACATTAGAAACATGAACCTAAAGCGACTAATATTTTTTGTAACTCTGAAAGATATGATACTGCACTGGCGCTGGCGCAAGGCGTCAAGGGAGTTGTTATGGGTGCTGCGGTGTAATGATCTCACAGAAGAATTGAAAATCAAGAAAAATACAATGCTGTGGCCTGTAGAACCAGGCTGCAAATGAGATCTAAACGAGCGGCGAACCAGTCGTATTGGAAAATAAAAAATAATAGTTTTTATGTAACATAGATTAAAACAAGTGAAAAGGCTTTAACTTCGGCTGGGCCGAACTTTGAATGCCACCTCGGGTATATATGTAAACCACCTTTCGTCATAATCCGGCGAAAAAGGCATAGATTTGGACCTAATTCGATACGGATATTGATTTTGTAGAACAAAATATTGGTCTTTTTTGTAGCCACATACAAATATGGACCGATCTGAACCATATATGACACGGATGTCGAAAAGCCTAACATAAGTCACTGCGTAAAATTTCAGTGAAATCGGATTATAAATGCGCTTTTTATGAGGCCAAGACTTTAAATCGAGAGATCGGTTTATATGGCAGCTATATCCAAATCTGGGCCAAATTGCAGAAAGTTGTCGAAGAGCGTAACGTAACTCACTGTCCCAAATTTCGGCGAAATCGGACAATAAATGCGCCCTTTATGGGTCCAAAACCATAAGTCGAAAGATCGGTCTGTATGTCAGCTATATCCAAATCTGGACCGATCTGGGCCTGGACAAATGACTGATGACTTGCTCGCCGAGGCAAAGCCATTTCTGGCATATTCGTCCACCTCTCCCGGATTATCATTGTGCCCGTGAGCCCAAGTGAGCGCCATGTTATGTGCCCAGATTTTGCCACATATTTCGATCTCACGGCCTTCCACTTCAAGGTTTTGATCGCGCCCATAACTCCATACACTCATCAGTCAGTCTCAGATAGCCACCAATCAATAGCATCAATAATAGAATTTCATTCCCGTAAACATCTTCCTCTTGGCACAATCAGAAAGGCTGAGGACTAATCGCCCTCAAACACAGCATCCAGCGCCCAATTATCTTTGCCAGAAAAATTAGTCCTAACGATCCTATCTCGAATAAGCATCAGTGCAAGGTAGTCCTAGACCTTGCTAAGCATTAACTCCGCATATCTAGTATGAGCCCGGCACGGGATGACTATGAGCACCACACGGGATGGAACTTTGAGCTTCGATTTGTGTGGTGTTTTCATCGTGTCGTGTTCACCGGACGAGTCCACAGGTTGCGGATATTGGAATGCTTCGTATACGGAGAAGCTACAACTGCAGTCGCGGACAATCAGCGGTAACGAGTAGAGAATGTCATTGAGACGCCGGGCGGCACCGGCTCTTTCTTAAATACTGAGTGCCTGCGATACTCGATACGATTTAAATAACCAATGGCCATAACATTCCCACGGCACTGTGGACGAAATGGTTGATTTAGCAGCTCTAAACTTAGGGTAATTTTATTTTCTTTTGCTAATAGTTTTCATTATACCCACCACCGAAGGATGGGGGTATATTCCTTTTGTCATTCCATTTGCAACACATCGAAATATCCATTTCCAACCCTATAAAGTATATATATTCTTGATCAGCGTAAAAATCTAAGACAATCTAGCCATGTCCGTCTGTCCGTCCGTCTGTCTGCTGAAATCACGCTACAGTCTTTAAAAATGGAGATATTGAGCAGAAATTTCACACAGATACTTGTTTTGTCCATAAGCAGGTTCGAAGTTCGAAGATGGGCTATATCGGACTATATCTAGATATAGCCCCCATATAGACCGATTTACCACATTTAATATCCGATTTTGCTGAAATTTGGGACAGTGAGTTGTGTTAAGCCACTCGACATCCATCTTCACTTTGGCCTAGATCGGTCCAGATTGGGATATAGCTGCAATAAAGACCAATCTCTCGATTTAAGGTTTTGCTCCCGTAAGAGGCGCATTTATTGTCCGATTTTGCCAACATTTGGGACAGTGAGTTGTGTTAGGCCCTTCGACATCTTTCCTCAATTTGCCCTTAATCGGTCCAGTTTTGGATATTGCTGCCATATAGCCCGATCTCTTGATTTAGGGCTTTGGGCCCGTAAAAAGCGCATTTATTGTCCGATGTCACCGACATTTAGGACAGCGAGTTAGGTTAAACCCCTCAACATACATCTGCAATATGGAACAGATCGGGCCTGATTTGGATATAGCTGCCATAAAGACCGATCTCTATATTTAAGATTTTTGGCCCATAAAAGGCGCATTTATTGTCCGATGTCGCCGAAATTTGGGAAAGTCAGTTGTGTTGGGCTATTCGACATTCTTCTTCAATTTGGCTTAGATCGGTCCAGATTTGGATATAGCTCTCGATTTAAGGTTTTAGGCCCAAAAAAGTCGTATTTATTTTCCGATTTCGCCGAAATTTCGGACAATGAGTTGTGTTAGACTCTTCAACATTTTTCTGCAACTTGGCCTGAAACGATCTAGATTTGAATATAGCTGCCATATAGACCGATATCTCGAATTAAAGTCATGGCTACATAAAAGGCACATTTATAATTTGATTTCTCTGAAATTTGTCACAGAGACTTATGTTAGGCTTTTCGACATCCGTGTCGTATATGGTACAGATCAGTTTATTTTTAGGTATAGCTACTAAAAAGGTCAATATTTTGTTATACACAATTGAACAATGACTTCTACTTATAACTATTTGGTCCAAATCGGAACATATTTCGGTATAGCTGCTATGGGACAAGTGGTATGTATTTTTCACCGGATTTTGACGAAAGGTGGTTTACATATATACCTGAGGTGGTGGGTATCCAAAGATCGGCCCAGCCGAATTAAGCTACAGAATAGATTAAGCTACAATAAAAGCCAAGACAAAAATTTTGTAAAACTGTTTTCTGTATTTTGGGTTTTTGTGAAAGTTGTATCAATTTTTCATATTCTAAAAAATTTTTTTATACATACCATCGTAGGATAAGGGGTATACTAATCTAGTCATTCCGTTTGATCTTCTAAGTCGATCTAGCCATGTCTTTGCGTGTGTCCGTTTGTCTGCCGAAATCACGATAGAGTTCGAACGGATAAAGTTAGCCACTTGAAATTTGGCAAAGATACTTCTATTGATGTAGGTCATCGGAGATTGCAAATGGGCCATATCCTTTCAGATGTGGATGCAGAACCCATATATATCGATCCATCGTTTTGACTTCTTGAGCCCCTATGGGAGCTGTATCAAGCTATTAATCGATTCAAACAATATTAGACACGTATGTTGAAGGTCATGGGAGAAGTCGATGTACAACATTTCTGCCAAATCGGATGAGAATGAGATGTTTCGTAATGACATTCAACAACTGTGCTAAGAATAGTTCAAATAGGTCAATAATCTGATATAGCTGCCATATAAACCGATCAGGGGTCTTGACTTCTTGAGCTTCTACAGGGAGCAATTATTATCCGATTTAGCATACATTTTGCATGAGACGTTTCGTTATGACATTCAACAACTGTGCTAAGAAAAGTTCAAATCGGTTCATAACCTGATATAGCTGCAATATAAACCGATCACGGGTCTTGACATCTTGAGCCTCTACAGGGAGCAATTATTATCCGATTTAGCTGAAATTTTGCATAAAGTGTTTCGTTATGACATTCAACAACTGTGCTAAGAATAGTTCAACTTGGCTCATAACCTGACATAGCTGTCATATAAACCGATCATGGGTCTTGACTTTCTGAGCGTCTAGAGTGCGCAATTCCTATCCGATTTGGCTGAAATTTTGCACGACGTGTTTTGTTATGACTTCCTATAACTGTGTTAAGAATAGTTCAAATCGGTCCATAACCTGATATAGCTGCCATATAAAGCGATCTGGGGTCTTGACATATTGAGCCACTAGAGGACGCAATTATTATCCGATGTGGCTGAAATTTTGCATGAGGTGTTTTGTTACGGCATTCAATAAATGTGCTAAGAAAAGTTGAAATCGATTCATAACCTGATATAGCTGCCATAAAAAGCGATCTGGGGTCTTGACTTCTTGAGCCACTAGAGGGTGCAACTATTATCCGATTTAGCTAAAATTTTGCATATGGTGTTTCGTTATGACATTCAGCAACTGTGCTAAGAATAGTTCAAATCGGCCCATAACCTGATATAGCTGCCATATAAACCGACCAGAGGTCTTGACTTCTTGAGCCTCTACAGGGAGCAATTATTATCCGATTTAGCTGAAATTTTGCATGAGGTGTTTCGTTATGACATTCAACAACTGTGCTAAGAATAGTTCAAATCCGTCAATAACCTGATATAGCCGCCATATAAACCGATGTGGAATCTTGCCTTCTTGAGCCTCTAAAAGGCACAAGTATTATCCGAAGTGCGGGGCAAAAATACAGTATAAATGGTAAATAACTCTGTGCGTGCCTGGATTCGCCGCAAGCATCTATCGCTCTCGTCGTTTTGACAACTTTAGAAGCTTGAAGAGCCTGATTTGACAATGCTCTCCCCTAAGGAAACCTCTCTCTCGGCAGCCTATTTCCTTTGTGCATAGGTTTCGCCTTTCCTTTTTCTTTCGTTCTACCATCGTACCGTTCCACTGCCGTACTAGGGACCCACCCTAGTACGGCGGTAGAACTAACTATTGGGTTGCCCAAAAAGAAAGTAAATTCATTTTTATAAAACTTAGAATGAACTTTAATCAAATATACTTTTTTTACACCTTTTTTCTAAAGCAAGCTTAAAGTTACAGCTGATAACTGACGGAAGAAAGAATGCAATTACAGAGTCACAAGCTGTGAAAAAATTTGTCAACGCCGACTATATGAAAAATCCGCAATTACTTTTTGGGCAATCCAATATATTCTTCGAAATATCGATTACCGACCCTGTAAAGTATATGAATAGTTGATGCTCGTAAAATTCTAAGGCGATCCTGACATGTCCGTTGGTCCGCCTGTCCGTTTGTCGAAATCGCGCTGCAGCCCTTTAAGCTGAAGCTTTACAAAGATAGTTTCCACTTCTGTATCGAATATGGTCCAGATCGGAAAATATCTTGATAAATACCCCATATAGTAACCGAAACGATCAACACCAATTTTGAAAGAAAGCGAAGAATAATACTGGCAAACAAATGCTTCTTTGGATTAAGTAAGCAGTTTAGAAACAAGGCACTGATATACCCGTGTTGTTATATGGTTGTGAGGCATGAGTACTTGTGAAAGCTGACTAGACACTTCTTGGAGTGTTTGAGAGAACGATTCTTCGTAAATTATATGGACCAGTTTGCGTTAATGGAGAATATAGGCGTCGAATCAATCACGATGATAGCGTAGTTAATCGTATCAAAATATAACGGCTGCTTTGGCTAGGTCATGTTATCAGAATGGATGAAAAAGCTCCAACAAAGAAGTATTTCGAAGGCACACCGGGATGACTTAAAGCCCGATGGAAAAATCAAATGGTGACAGACACCTCGAACTTGATATCATAGACTTTAGAATAAGTGCAAAAGATCGAGGCGCTTGGAACGCTATTCGACATTCGGCTAATGGGACAAATACTCTGTCACAGTCAATTAAAGTAAAGTAAGTAAGTATAGCCCATATTGATCCATCTCCCGATTTAATGTGTAAGGCCCATAGAAGCCGAATATAATACCCGATTCCGCTGAAATTTGGCTTAGTGAGTTATGTTAGGTCCATAGAAGCCGCATTTATTATCTGATTTCGCTAAAATTTGCCAATATGAGCTGTTTTAGGCCCTTATTTGCCTTTTCATCGTCCATGCGGGGTAAGCTTCAGATCAGACTATATTTGGATATATACCGATCTCCAAATTTCAGGTTTTTTACCCATATATTGGGTATTATTAACCAATTTTGCTGAAATTTTGTACGATGAGTTGCAATAGACCTTCGACGTCCATGCTGGGTTTGGCCTAGATTGTATCATATTTCGATATTATCGCTGCAAATGCAAATTTGCCTTTAGACATTCCATTAAGGAACAGGGACAATCTTCTCACATATTACTGAGTGCTGTCCTCTTCAAGTTTAACCTCGATGATAAGGGGCCTGCTTTCTATAGCCGAGTCTGAAGGACGAGACGCAGAACAAGAAAAAATCCTATATCTTCAAAATTGCCAACAACATCCAAAATTAAAATATTAATTTAACTTTCATATGTTGACCCACCCATTTCCCATCCTGCGTATACCTTCTAAGCTTGCATCTCTATTGTGTATACCATGAGTCTAACCAATCGAACTTTGTGTCTAGAAATTTACGTGTCGTTTTTTTTTTTTTTGCTACTTGCCCACAAACTAAAATTTGCAATTAATGCAAGGCAGCATTGTCTCAATATTCCATTCAAGTAGTTGGCCCACCGGGCAGGCACAACCACAACCAGGGGGGTGGTTGCTAACAATAACCAGTACTTGGGGCTGATATTTCTCAGATACACCACTTTGCTTTGCTTTGCTTTGATTCAATGTTTATGGGTTTCGTTTGGTGTTGTTTACAAGAAACCAATTTTTTAAAGGCGTGTTTATGTAGTTTCACCCCTCCTTGCTTTTGCTAGCTGATGTAGTGTGGTTTCTAAAGGAATTTAATAATATCTTTGTTTTTTGTGAGTTTTAAACATTGTTTTCGAGACATAAACGCAATAATGTGCATTTGTATTTGTGAGTGTTGGCAAATAAAAATTTGCTGAAGTTTAACTTGAACGAAGTCAAATTAGTTTTTTGTTTCTAACAACCAAAACAAAAAACAAAAAATCACTGCCAATTTATTTGGTGTTCCATATTTTTGCCTTTCTGTAGCTTTTTATTTCATTATGAACTTGTTTTCTATATTGCCGCTGTTTCTTATTTTTTACGACTAAAACTTGTGCTCGTAATTTCATTGGCGGTTATTGTTATTATTTTCTTTATAATTGTCTAAAACATTTTTCTATACCCTCCACCATAGGATGGGGGTATACTAATTTCGTCATTCTGTTTGTAACTCCTCGAAATATGCGTCTAAGACCCCATAAAGTATATATATTCTTGATCGTTATGACATTTTAAGTCGAGCTTACCATGTCCGTCCATCTGTCCGTCCTTCTGTCTGTCGAAAGCACGCTATCTTTCGAAGGAGTAAAGCTAGCCGCTTGAAATTTTGCACAAATACTTCTTATTAGTATAGGTCAGTTGGGATTGTAAATGGGCTATATCGGTCCACCTTTTGACATCGCTGCCATATAAACCGATCTGGGATCTTGACTTCTTGAGCCGCTAAAGGGCACAATTCTTATCCGTTTTCTTATAACTTTCAACAACTGTGCTAAGAATAGTTCAACTCGGTATAGAACCTGATAAACCGATCTGGGGTCTTGACTTCTTGAGCCTCTACAGGGAGCAATTCCTTTCCGATTTGGCTGAAATATTGCATGACTTTCTTTGTTATGATTTCCAACAACTGTATTAAGAATGGTGCAAATCGGTCCATAACCTGATGTAGCTGCCATATAAACCGATATACGATTTGGCTGAAATTTTGTACAACGGCTTCTCTCATGACCTTTAACATACGTGTCGAATATGGCATGAATCGGTTTATAGCCTAATACAGCTCCCCTATAAACCGATCTCCCTATTTTACTTCTTCCGCCCCTAAAATGCGCAATTCTTACTAGATTTGGCTGAAATTTTACACAATGACTTCTACTATGGCCTCCAATATTCAGTTCAATTATGGTCCCAAATTGCACCATAACTTGATATTGTTTCAATTACATGGCAATTCTTTTCTTTTATCCTTTGTTTTCCTAAACAGAGATACCGTGGCAAGAGCTCGACAAATGTGATCCATGATGGAGGGTATATAAGATTCGGCCCGGCCGAACTAAACACGCTTTTACTTGATTTTGTTTAACATTTCAGCCAGCGAAAGAAGATAAGAAATTAAATTTTGTAGTCGATTGTGAAAATATGGCAAAGCCATTTATAATTTGCCAGATTTCGTTTAAGATATCCAGCAACAAGAGAAAAACATACTTTAGATGAAACCGAAGAGAGTGAAGGTTTCCCAAACATGTTTGGCTGGTGGTCAGTTTAAAATATAATTGGCTAAACTTTGCTTTATTGAACTTATTAAACTTTATTGAGCAGAATTTTAAATATGAATTTTATAGAGAACTAGCTGACCCGGGCCCGCTCCGCTGCGCCTTCATTCACTTTATATGGAACAAAATTATCCTTTGAATGTTTATTTTCGACAATTAAAGATCTTATAGTGAAATACCATGCTACGACTAACAGTATAACAATATAAATGCCTTTATCTGAATCCCATATGATCTTTAATGGTCTGTGAATTTGCTCGAAGGGTTTAGGGTCATTAACGTTTTGGTGTTAGATATACTCCATTCTAAAAAGTCTTTATTTCAGCTCGATATTGTCATGATGTCCCATTTAGAGGAGTTTTTGGGAGTGAGGTGGTTTCCTAGACACCTGGTCCTGAAAATATATCAGCATCGTGCTCTTCTCTCAAATACCATTTATTTAAGCCCCATATAGCCATTGGTTTAAGGAGATGAGGACGCCTCATCCCATAATGATGGATATTGGATATCAGAATCGTATTTTACTCCCAAATAACTTTCTTTGAGCCCCATATTGCGATGGTCAGTAAATATGTGCTGTTTGTGGTGTTTTGGTGAAGGGTTAGACCCCTAGAAAATTGGTCCCGAAAGTGGGTATCAATTTCGTACTCTTCTCCCCAATACCTTTCAAGTGAGTTCCACATTTACGTGGTCGGTAAATATGCCCGATTTAGGGGTGTTTTGGGGAGTGGGGTGGTACCCCAAACACTTAGCCCTGAAAATCTATCAGCATCGTGCTCTATTCTCAAATATCATTTGTTGAACCATATATTGCCAATGGCGTCAAAATTGAATATCAAATGCGTTTGCTAATCTCAAATACCTTTCATTTAAACCCCTTATTGCAAAAGTCAGCTTGGGGCATGGGCCCTAAAAACTATCAATATCGAGATCCACTCCCTTTAAGATCCAAATTGTCATGGTGAGCAAATACGTCCTATTTGGGGGCTGCTATGGAGGTGGGATGTCCCCTAGGCAATTGGTCCTGAATGTTGATATCAGATTCGAGGTCTACTCCCGAATACCTTTCATTTGAGCCCCATATTTCCATAGTCGGCAAACACGACCTGTTTGGGGATGGGGCGGTCGTTCAGCGATTTGACCCTGAAAATATATATCAGATTCGTGTTCTACTCTAAAATACCTCTTATTACAGCCCCATATTGGAATGGTCAGCAGATACTTCCTATATGGGTGGTGTTATGGGTTTGGGTGGCCCCATATACACTTTTTCCCGAATATTGATATCAAATTCGTGCTTTACTCCCAAAGACCTTTCATTTGAGCCCCATATGAGGCTATTGTCGTAAATTTACTTTTGGGAGATGCGGCCCCCAAAACATTTGGCCCCACATTTGAATATCAGATTCGAATTTAACACTCAAATACCTTTTATTTAAGCCCCATATTGCCGTGGTCAGTCAATAAGTCCTGTTTGGGGAGTGTTTTGGAGAAGAGGTGGTCCCCCAGAAACTTGGTCCCAGATATGGATATCAGATTCGTTTTCTGCCCGCAAATACCTTTTATTTGAGTCCCATATTGCCATGGTCGGTAGGAGTGTTTTTGGGGTTGGGGTGGTCCCCCTAACACTTGGTCCGACAATTGGGTATCAGATACGTTTTCTTATCCCAAATACCTTTCATTTGAGTCCCATATTGTCGTGATTGGTCTAACTATATATTTGGTAGGTTTTGGGGTCGGTGCGGCCCCCTGCGGTACCCCATCCGAAATTTGGATACCAAATTTTTATTTTTAGTTTACTATAAGGGAGCACAAAAATATAAACCGATCTTGGATCTTGACTTTTGAGCCGCTAGTGGACGCAAGTCTCATCCAATTTGGCTTAAATTTTGATTGAGGTGTTTTGGTATGACTTTCAACAACTGTGTCAAGTATGGCACAAATCGTTGCATAACCTAATATAGCTGCCATATAAACCGATCTGGGTGGGCGGCCCTCCTGGGATTCTGATATCAATTTTTTTAATTTTAGGTTAATGTAAGTGTGCCAACAAAATTTCGCTTAAATCGTTCTACCCATCTCCGAGATCTGGTGTTTTTGAAAATTATTGTTAAGGCCCGTCTTAGAGTGGAAAGGTGAAAAAATATTACCGCAAACAACCGCAACGAAGTCATAACGAAGATAAATGCTGTATGATCAATTTTGACCACTCTGCCCTCTTTCTGTTCATGTCGGCTTCTCGAAATCAGCTCCATTTACTTGCTGTTTTCAATTGGATCAACTAAATCCAATTGAAAACAGTCAGTAGATGGCGCTAACGTAAATGTTAGTGCTAGTACTCGCCTATAACATTGATCATCGTGTGGTAGTTTTCTATAAATGACTATATGACTACCCATTAAATAGTCATCATTTAGTTTTTTATACCCTCCACCATAAGATGGGGGGTATACTAATTTCGTCATTCTGTTTGTAACTGCTCGAAATATTCGTCTGAGACCCCATAAAGTACATATATTCTTGATCGTCGCGACATTTTATGTCGATCTAGCCATGTCCGTCCGTCCGTCCGTCTGTCTGTCGAAAGCACGCTAACTTCCGAAGGAGTAAAGCTAACCGCTTGAAATTTTGCACAAATACTTCTTATTAGTGTAGGTCGGTTGGTATTGTAAATGGGCCATATCGGTCCATAACCTGATATAGCTGCCATATAAATTGATCTTGGGTCTTGACTTCTTGAGCCTCTACAGGGCGCAATTCTTATCCGAATGCAATGGAATTTCGCACGACGTGTTTTGTTATGATATTCAACAACTGTGCCAAGTATGGTTGAAATCGGTCCATAACCTGATATAGCTGTCATATAAACAGATCTGGGGATTTGACCTCTTGAGCTTCTAGAGGGCGCAATTCCTATCCGATTTGGCTGAAATTTTGCATGACGTATTTTATTTTTACTTTCAACAACTGTGTCAAATAAGGTTCAAATCGGTTCATAACCTGATATAGCTGCCATATAAACCGATCTAGGATCTTGACTTCTTGACCCCTAGAGGTCGCAATTATTATCCGATATGCCTGAAATTTTGTACGACGGATCCTCTCATGACCATCAACAAACGTGTTTATTATGGTCTGAATCGGTCTATAGCCCGATACAGATCCCATATAAATCGTTCTCTCTATTTTACTTCGTGAGCCCCAATGGGCGCAATTCTTATACGAATTGGCTGAAATTTTACACAGGGCTCCAACATATAATTTAATTGTGATCCGAATCGGACCATATCTTGATATCGTTTTAATAGCAGAGCAACTCTTTTCTTATATCCTTTTTTGCCTAAGAATCCATGGTGGAGGGTATATAAGATTCGGCCCGGCCGAACTTAGCACGCTTTTACTTGTTTCAAATCAAATTGCCATGTTAAACGATTTTTTGTGGTAAAGAACTAATTTGCCAGTCTATATAATTGGTGCGGTGGCGATAGTTCTTACTATTAAACCATGTAAAACTTTTGATCTGAAAACATCTATGATCTGATCCCCCATTGTTTTAATTGGTCAAATAAATATTGGAGGCGATTTTTGAAGGCAAAGCGCCACCTAGATTCTTGAACACAAAGTTTAATGTCATATTCGCAATTAACTCTCGAATGCATTTCATTTGAGTTTTATATGGCTATGATTGAGTAAAATTCCCAGTTGGGGGCCTTTTTGGGGGTGAGGCGACCCGCAAATATGTAGACACCATTTTTTATGTCATATTCGCAATCTTCTCCCGAATACCTTTCATTTGAGTCCCATATTGATATGTACTAATAGGTTTTTTGGGGAACTTTTGGGGTTGGAGTGACCCCTGGGTTCCTTGGACCCAACTTTTAATACCATATTCGAATTCTACTCTTCAATACCTTTGTCCCGTACCCATATTGTCCCGATTGGTCAATCTTAATTTTTGGTGGTGTCCAATAACAACAAATTATATAGCCTATTCCTCCTTCCTGACCATATTCGTTATATACTCCTGAATACCTTTCATTCGAATTCTATATTGTCATTATCGTCCAATATACCCATTTGAAGGGGTTTTGGGGTCGGGACAGCCCCCCCGTTACTTGGATCCTATTTTTAATATAAAATTCGTAGTACTCCTGAAAACCTTTCATTTGAATCCCATACTGTCCCAATCTGTTCATTTTTATTTTGGGGTCGTAATATTAGGGTAAGGGGGAGGGTGCGCCCCCCTACTGATATCAATAAATTATACAACCTATTGCTCCTTCCGGATCATTCCCCACAATCTGTGAACATTTGAATGAAATCGGTTCAGCTTATTTTGAGTCTATACGGAACAAACAAATTTACAACCCCACAAACAAACATACAAACAAACATACACAAATTCGATTTTATATATATATATATATATATATATATATATATATATATATATATATATATATATATATATATATATATATATATATATATATATATATATATATATATATAAATAGATGTACAGTTGAATGATTTGAAGCAGATTTGACTAATAAAGTAGTCTGCTAACAGTTCACATGAAAAAATTTGTTATGCCGCACAAACGAACTAATCAGGTAGCCTCCGCCTCTTCTAGATTATGATGAACTTAGATAACTCTTCTCTGAGTGTGGCTGAGGCTATACTAGTTTCGTCATTCCGCTTGTATTACCTCGAAATAGTCGTTCTTATAGTTCTTAAGCCTTTTGAGAGCTCAATCCTTATCTGATTTTGCTGAAAATGTGCACGATGATATTTCCCGATATAGCCCCCATGTGAACCGCCTTCCCGAATATACAACTTGAGCTTCTATAGGGCGCAATGCTTATCCAATTTTGCTGAAAATTTGCACAATGAGGGGACCCTCTCTCTAATCCCAATATTCACACTGGAACTTTTGAAAATTGGCATAATGGAACCTAAAAACACACTTTCTACTCCAAAACCCAACCAAAATGACAAATTTTTGGCCCAAGGACGAACGTGCAGGTCGTATTTGTTGTCCAAGCATTACGAAATTTTTCACATATCACATTTTTGGCCCAAGGACGAACGCCATTGATTTTGGTAAAAATCGTTTCAGATTTATATATATATATATATATATATATATATATATATATATATATATATATATATATATATATATATATATATATATATTCACATGAATATATATATATATATATATATATATATATATATATATATATATATATATGTATCGCCCGATTTGCACTTAAATGGCCGTAGTAGCTTCAATTTTCAACTGATCTACACAAAATTTGCCACGCATGGACCGTTTTGTTACTGATTTTTAAATATCTGCAAAATTTCATCAAAATCGGTTCAGATTTAGATATAGCTCCCACATCGCCCGATTTGAACTCAAATGGCCGTAGTAGCTACAATTTTCAAGTGATCTGCACAAAATTTCGCACGAATTGTTTTGTTACTAATCTTAACATATGTGCAAGATTTCATCAAAATCGGTTCAGATTTTGATATAGCTCCCATATATATGTATCGCCTGATTTGCACTTATATGGCCGTAGTAACAGCAAATTTCGACCGATCTTCATAAAATTTTGGCGTGCATTGTTTTTTACTCATCTAAACCTATTTGCAACATTTCATTATAAGATTTGAATATATAGCTCCTATCAGAGACGTATCCAGGAAGGGGCCATCGGGAACGATGATTTTTTGATTTTTTCGATTGATTTTTGGGTATGAAAAAAATTGCCATTGGCAAGCCAATTTTCCCCCAGAACACGACAGGAAAAATTATTGTAACTGGTTTCATGAATTTTAAAATATTGGGTTGCCCAAAAAGTAATTGCGGATTTTTTAAAAGAAGTAAATGCATTTTTAATAAAACTTAGAATGAACTTTATTCAAATATACTTTTTTTACACTTTTTTTCTAAAGCAAGCTAAAAGAAACAGCTGATAACTGACAGAAGAAAGTATGGAATTACAGAGTCACAAGCTGTGAAAAAATTTTTCAACGCCGACTATATGAAAAATCCGCAATTACTTTTTGGGCAACCCAATAATTATTTCAAAAAAACCATTTCGTTTTTGTTTTCTTGGAATTCCATGATTCACAATACAGTATTTAAGGCAATTGATGCGAAGCTCATAGCGATTAAGGGACGCAAATTCTAGTGGAAATTTGTTAGTTGAAATATTGTTTATAACATTTTAAAATTTACTTTTCGAAGTATTGATTTCATTTCAAGAAAATCGTTTTTCCAATGAAAAAATTTTGCGAATAATGATTTCCTTAGGTGAAATACCTATGTTTTCTTAGGTGAAATACCCATGTTTACACTTTTATGAAAATTTTATCATTAACAATGGGAATGCCTCAATGAATGAAATCAGAATCTATTATCTGCAAAAAGTAATCGTAAAAGATATTAATTTTCGTTTGTTTCTCATTCGAGACAAGCTCAGTGATCGGAGATTTTCTTTGCAAATGGAAAAGGAAAACCAGAGATTTCAAGACACACCAACCACAATGGGACGCGTTTCGCCTTTGGTTAGAAGACTTTTCAACAAAGTGTGATGGATTCAAGGGTGCGTTGGTATGTTGTATTTCATCGTATTAATTGCGAAAACGCCTCTATGATACAATTACCACATTAACCACGCTCGACAACCCTGTCTATTAGCTGTACTTTTTCCCAATGCATCTGTTTTTGTGTAATGACAGACTTTTTTTCTGTGACAATTACATTAGTTCCGTGGTACACATGATTCTGTGCATCTGTTGGAAGTTGTATTGATGGCTTCGAACGCTAAACAACGGCAACGGCTCCGTGTGCCCAGGTTCGAATCTCGGCCGGGCATTACCGAGTAAAAATTAGTGGACAAAGGGAGAAAAAGTTTACAACTGGAATAACGTGGAAATCTCTTTGTATTTCTGATTTCCAGTTGTAGCACCTTTTCTAATTTTATCTCCAATAAGTTAAGAGAACTTAAGGATAAAAACAATAGTTGGATGCCGGACATCTATTCCATCAAAAACGGATTATCGATAGATTTTAATGAAGTTCGGAGGAGAAATTACCAGCATCATTAGATGTAGATGGCTTGTCGTAAAAAGTCATTTAAAACCAACTGACCGACACCAACAATAATCTGTTGAAATCATAAAACCAGTTCGAGAGCAAATTAAAATGAGCGCAAAAGAAAACATTTCATCAAAATACTGAAGCTGATTCGTCAAAACTATCACTATAAAACTAAGACATTAGCAGAGGCAACCAAATGTTGAAGGCTTTGAGAGGTTATGAACGGTCTATTAAAAGTGAGTCGGCAAACAGTACAAAATTCAGCTATGACGTTAGCCAAATGTCACCGCCGATGGGCCAGCTCCTGCACCCAGTAGTTTGAGGTATCTTTACCAATTTCACAGTAACAGAAGAATTTTGGCAATTTTATGACACGTGGGGTGGTGGGTTGTCTGGGTCGAACTTAATGCCTTTTTACTAATTTGTGTTTGTATTCAATGTGTTTTACATTATGTACACTATACAAAAAATTTGGATTCATCAATTCATCGCAAGTTGAATTATAATATTTGTACTCACCTGGCCAAAAAGTTCGAAAATTGATGAAGTGTTTCTTTTCCAGCTTGTGTTGGCATTCATTACCGCTTCAGGCACGCAGACATATCAATTAAACAGTAGGACTTTGCCCCACTACCAATAGTAACAGCCCTGAAGAGTACCTTTTAATATGTCATCGGACTTAGCACACACATACACTATTCTCATTTTAAACACAAGCACACGCATACAAACACTCAAATACAGTAGTAGCAAAAAAAATTGTTTGTGTTATAAAAATCTAATCTAAGATTTTCAGAGTAATTGTACAATATATTGAAATTTATTTTAAACATTATTAGGTTTTTTTTTGAAATAAAATTAAAGAACAAATCTTTTTAGTTCATATTTTAGTTTGTATGTCTTTGCTCACACGTTTAGTAGCATGTATCAATCATACGCTGAGTGGTGCCACTCCTTAATAAATGATATCACTTATACGGTCAGGGTTTAATCCAATAGTGGGCTGACGTTCAATTTTTTGCTAATAAAAATAAGGACTTGAATTTTTACTGCCACTCAAAATCTGTTTTATCCAATCAATTGGGCAGAAAACATATAAAACCAGTTGATTTTTTTTTTAGAAATAATGGAATTGCTAATAACCATTGAGAAATAGAATCAAATCGTATGTCCCGTTAGTATCAGATATTACTTATACTCGTACGCCTGTTGGTACCACTAATTTATCAATAAAATCACTAATACGCCTCAATGTGCCACTCATTGATCGTTAATATCAATTATACGCCCATGAGGCGAATATTTCAATCTTTACGCTTGAATTTTTGTTTAATACTATTTTAGCTAAGTGAAACTTAAGTATATTCTGAATAGTTCCTCAAATGTGCAAGGTTTATTTTAGCGAGATAGCATTTCCGGCCACTAAGGACGGCTAAAAATAGCATATAAACTGTATGTGATGAGTGGACTCCGCTGAAAAATGTTCTCACCAAGATTCGAACCCAGGCGTTCAACGCTACGGTGGCCTCCTCTCTTGAAGCCACCAATCCTAAACACCTAATTGGGCTCAGGGTATAATAGCCAGACAGCCTCATCCACCAGGAGTCATAGTCAAAGCTTCGTACTAGTTGTTTGCTGGAGCCGGACTGACTTCAAATTCATATTTGAAAACTAGCAGAATGCAATCCCTATCTTTCAATTAACGAAGATTAGAACCGCAGACATGTAATATTTGCACTAATATTTGCGGCGGTCCATTAATTCATCGAACTATACGAGTTGTATTCTACAGATTCTAGAAGGTGAAGGGAAAGGTGTAAGACACTCACCAAACACCACACAACTGTTGCTGGCGACTTCTCTGAATAACTATGATGCTCACCACCTAAGTCTGACGGATTGTTGAAATCCAATGACTCGCCTTGGAAGAATGTTTACGAAGACAAAATCAAGAGGAACTCCTCAAGGAGTTGTACTGTCTCCTCTACTTTGAAATAGAGCCACTAAAAATATATTATTGCCTCTGGAATAAAAAGGTGTAAAAGTGGTCGAGTATGCAATGAAGTGGCAATTGCGGTTAGGGGAAAATTTTCTAGCTCTCTTAGAGATATACTTCAGGAAGCTGTACGTACGACACCGAAGTGGGCTGCCGAAAGTGGTTTGAACGTAAATTTGTATAAGACTGAAGTTGTTCGTTTCAGCATGAGATACAAGTTACCCACAGCGGCACCTGCCTCCTTGGGAGGAGAGACTGTTCCGTTTACAGAAAGCTCAAAATACTTGGATGTTTAACTGGACAGGAAATTGAACTAGAAATCCAACATTTTTGAAAGGACAAGAAAGGCAACTCTTGCTCCATACACCTGCAAGACAACCATTGGCAAGAGTTGGGGGTTTAAACCGCGTATCTTGCACTGGACATGTACTGAAGTTGTCAGACCTATACTGCTAAATGGTGTTTTAGTCTGGTGGATGGCGATTCAACAGTCCAACTACTGTTCAATACTTTCAAGCTGGATCCAAAGCACGGCTTGTTTGTGCAACACAACCGCATTGAGGACGACCATCTAATGCACTGAATTTAGACAAATTGCTGTGATCATTACTGTGAGGCTAATGGGTCATATGGCGGCTACGGATAATGCGTTATCTGCGATGTTCCTAAGGCCTAAGCCGTGTATCGAGATTTTTACCAATATAGACATGATGTACATACGAAAGTGCTGGAACATAAGATTTTACTGGAAGTAGGACTATGGAATGATTAGTCATACCTTTTCTTTTGGCGTTGACTATGACATATCTTTTAAGGCATCCAAATACTGGCTGAAGGTTCCTAAAACATATATTCCTTCCGTTGGTTTAAAAACCATAGAGTAGAACATTTTTATTTATTTTTGCATATTTTTTAAAGCATCCATACAAAAGGGTTTCCATAGACCCAAAATTTCGCCCTTGCAAACCACAGTGCCTTGCTAGTCCGTTCAAAGTATTTAGTTCAATGCACGCAAATCGGATTAGAAAGAAAAACGACGACGATTGCTTGAAGCGAGTGAACACGTAAAGAAACAGCAACAGCCTAGAACTCGCAAACACACCGCCACACATACACACACATACAAAAACTCATACTCTAAGACTAACGACACATACACTGGGACAGACATTAAACACAGATATGAAGTGTCGGTGGCAAGAACAACCGCAACGTAAAACAACACAATATAGCCTATTAAAGAAGCACTAATAGTTTGGAAACACTTTCAAAACGGCTGGTAATTACACTTTGCCACATGCCAAATGCTATGTAAGCGCCATAGACCAATGGCCATCTACCATCATCCATAACAGCGGCGGAGGTGATGTTTTCCTAATTACAGGAGCAGGATTGAGTGATTGGCTGGTTAGTTGGCCGGCTGGGAGGTTGTTCGAAGTATTAGGCAAAAAAAAATGTAAATAAGTTGGCACTTTTAAAGTATTCAGATTCAGAATCATACTTTTTGAAATTCAAAAATTTTTGCCGTTACTCTTTAAAGTACAGGTTTTTAAAAATTTTACGATTTCTCGTGATTTTTTTTATAGTTTCGTTTAATTTTTTATAATTTTTTGTTATTAATGTTATTCTATATTTTTTCCGTTGCTTAAAACCGCACTCATAAATAAATCTTGACGTGCAAACTTTTTTTGCAACTAGTTATGAAAAAAAAACGAAAAATTAATTATGAAATCTTGTTTTTTCTTCTCTGCTGCTTTTGATGTTTTGTTTTTTTTTTTTTTCTTGCAAATCATTAAGTAATTATTCCATCAGTTTATTTTATTGTATTCTTTAGTTTTACATTAGTGTATAGAAGAGTGATGCTTTTCCCCCTCACAAACTATAACTCAAAATGACGTTTTATCACAAAAAAGGTTTGAAAATTTCCGTTTAAAATCAACCATTCGCTTTGACGACCGTAACTCAACTGTCTCTGAGCAATCAAAGCGCCACATGGGATTCCATTCAAACTTAAAAACTCACATAAAGGCCACAACCACTACCAACCCAAGCAAATGAGAAAGAAACCGAATTTTGTGTGTGAGGACGTATAACTGGGAATGTGTGCTTTAAGCCAAGCCAAGTCGACCAACAGCAAAGGTCTCTTTAAGATCTCTCACAACGTTGCCAAAGGCAAGAATTGTAAACAAAATAGCAAGTTTAGATAAAGCTTTCCAAACAAGAGCTTAACTCCTGCAAAAAGCTGGAGTTGGCTTTTGGCTAAGTTTACCAACAACTGGTTTGACATCAATGAATAAACTTTAGAAACTTTTTCAGATAATCGAGATAAATTGGAGCTTTATGCTGAAGGTTTGTATCTCGAATGTTGTTAGAAATGTCTCATGGCAACGAATAATGATAACCCAGTCATCTAAGCGGTAGGCCAAAAGCAATTAATGAACGTTAATGTACACAGATTTATACCTTTGTATCGATAAAATAAGGCTAGGTTTAAGTGCCAGTCTGCAATCATACTCACTTATACATTTAAGACCCTTGTAATACCACAGGAACATGAAAAGGTTAATCAGCAGGTACAGTCGAAACCGGATAAATGGAACGCTAACAAGTAAAACCGTGTTAAGTTTGGCCGTGCGGAACTTTGGATACCCACCACCATGGATATATGTATCATCCTATTTTATTATAACTCCACTACCATATCCATAGTTATATCTAAATAGGGACTGGTCTGGATCAGGTCCCGAGAACTCTTATAAAGGGTGATTTTTTAAAGGCTATAGGAAAGTTCAAAAAACCCACATAAAATTCAGAAAAATACATGAATTGATAGTAAGGTCCAGGAAGGAAAGATTTGCATGAAATAAGTATGATTATGATTATTAATGGTCCATCCACTTAGTCCAATTTCGACATACTCTTTTCAACATTTCGGCCGGTATCTCACGAATAAATGCTTCAATGTTGTCTTCCAATGCGTCAATTGAAGCGGGCTTATCTGTATAGACATGAGCTTTAATATAGCCCCACAAAAAAAAACAGTCCAAAGGCACGGTTAAATCGCATGATCTAGGCGGCCAATTGGGCGGTCCCAAACGTCAATAAAATGTTCATGTCATGCAAGTCAAGCTCTTGCATTTTGAGCAAAAAAAACGTTGGATATCATCTCGCGGTAGCACTCACCATTCACAGTTATGTTACAATTCGCATCATCTTTGAAGGAGTACGATCCAATGATGCCACCAGCCCATAAACCGCACCAAGCTGTGACTTTTTCTAGATGCATTGGTAACTCTTGCAATGCTTCTGCCTGATTTTCAATCTACAAGTTTGAGCGAAATCAAGCGATAAATCCGCTTTTTATGAGATTAAGACCCTAAATTGCAATATCGGTCTATATGGCAGCTATATCTATATAGTCTAATATGAATCATATTTGGATCAGATGTCGGGAGGCTTTGAACAACTGGCTATTTCAAATTTCAACGAATCGGGTAATAAATAAAGCTTAACCTCCTTAACAGGCAGATCGGTCTATATGGCGATCTTAACCATATTTGGGTCAGATTGCGGGAGGCCTAAACAAGTCTCGGATTAAAATTTGAGCAAAATCGGTTAATAAATGAAGCTTCTATGGGTTTCAGACCCTAAGTCGGCAGATCCGTCTATATGACAGCTATGTCTCCCGACATCCTTTGGGTAGGATGTCGGGAGACTTAAAACAACTACTTCAAATTTCAGCGGAATCTGTTAATAAATAAAACTTTTATGGGTGTCAGGCCCTTAATCGGCAGTTCGGTCTATATGACAGCCATGGACGTATTTTTGTCTAAAATAACAAAATTTCATATTTATAATATTCTACAAAGAAACATTTTGCTGAGGCCAGATGCGTCCAAAGACCTTTCATTTGAGCCCCATATTGCTATGGTCGTAAATTTGTCCCCTTTGGGGGATGTTTTTGGTGAGAGACGGCCCCCCAAACACTTGGCCCCGTATTTGGATTCGTTTTATTAATTTAATTGCAAATTGTATGTCTAGAAAAAATAATTTTAAAAAATGTCTTTAGTCTGAAAAACTTTTGCAAAAGATAATTATTTAGTAATATTAAATTGTTTGAACCTTCGAGTGGAGCGGACGTTTTGTTATTGCGATCCGCAAGAATTTTCCTATGACTCGTAATAGATCATTCTTTTTGGAAGAAAAATTTAAGTCACTCAAGGATAGTTGGCATAGAGGTATCCATTAGGCGGTTGATGATCTGTGTCTGTTTCCAGTGGAGCAACAGATCTAGAGCCCGGGAGTAGGCTTAGAATGGACTCGAAAGAACCAACAGCTACGGTGGTGGTAGCAGGCCGTAGCATGTTGTCTGCTACTGAAACCTCGACTGGTGGGGCGGCTGCTCCAGGCTCCACTAGCTGACAGACGAGTGGTAAGCAGTGGTTTTTGTCGAAGACAACTGGTTCGAGTCTCAAGGACAAGGCCGAACCTATTCTTTCTACGCATGCATATAATTTGCTTAGGCCATCGGCCATCCCCGGCAAACCAGCACGCTCTTTAAGAGGTTGGAATAATAGAAGACTCATCGCTCTCAGGTTTTTTGGGAAGCTTGGTGCGAATGATCGTAGTCTCTCGTCCACACCGCAATTGCCCAGTGTCCTGAGGAAGAGTGGTTCCACAGCTTTCTTACCTGCCCCTGGATGCGTACGGAAGCCCATCATGACAAGTTCTAACGAATTTTGTCGTCAGAAGACGAAGCTAACACAACAGTGGTGGAAGTTCTGAATTCTGACTATGGTCCGGCTTCTGCAGATAAATTGTAAGGCCGCTTCGGCGGCACTAAAGGTCCCACTGATGGCAGGGGGATTTGACGTGGTTCTTATGCAGGAACCATGTGTGTGGAGGAATGGTTCATGGACTAAGAATTCCGAGATTTAAACTTCTCAAGGGTACGGGGAATGGGAGACACAGAGCCAGTATTCTTGCAAAGAGTAGTCTAAATGTTTTCCTTCTTCCGTCGCTAAGCACTGAAGATTTAATAGTAGCCAGCCTTGAAATAAACAAGTCCCATTCCCACAAAGAAAAGCCTCATTGTAGGAAGTGATGCTAATACACATCGCCAGATATGGGGAAGTTCGGATGTCAACGAAAGGGGTGAGCTGCTTATCGAATATATTATAAGTTGTAATCTGGCGATTTGTAATAAAGGGGATAAACCGACCTTTGTTACCAGGAACAGGCAGGAGGTACTAGATATTACCTTTGTATTGGAAGATATAAGCGCAAGAATATCAGACTGGCAAGTGTTGGATGACCCGACTAGAACATCACTCGATTGGGACATCTAAGAAAATATAAGGGCGAGCTTAGAAAGGCTCAGAACAAATCCTGGGTAGAATTCTGCAGCTCCGTGGATGATACATCTGAGACCTTTAGGCTAAGGAAGATTATGTCCTCGAGACCTATTACGGTGGGGTATATCCAGAAGTCAGTGAATGTATGGACAATGTCTAGTGAGGAAACACTAGAATTACTCGTTGATACACATTTCCCCGGAAATTCTCCGACAAACAACGTGGCGCCAGAAGATGCATTCGTCGGGGGATATGCATTCGTCGAGGGATATTGTGCCTGAGCCGAAAATCCTTTGGGCGATAAGAAGTTTCGACTTCTTTAAGTCGCCAGACCGATTGAATTACAAGCTGTGTCTGATAGACTGGTTCCCTGGCTTAGGGAGATATACTCTGCTTATATCAGAATGTCATATATACCTGTGGGATGGAGGGACCCGAAGGTCAGTTTTCATTCCGAAAGCAGGAAAACCCTACCATACGAAGGCGAAAGATTTTCGTCCTATTAGTCTGTCATCGTTTATGCTGAAGACTCTTGAGAGGTTGATAGAAGCATATCTTGGGGCAAAGATCCCTGGAGATCGCCTGTCGCAGCAGCAGTATGCATGTAGTAAAGGCAAATCTACTGAAACAGCCCTTCACGACCATACGGCTACATAGAGGATTCTCTCGCTGTCAAGAAATATACAATGGTAGCTTTTTTTGACATTGAAGGTGCTTCCAAAAATGTAAAACCGACATCATGAAGGAGTTGGAGTCTCTAGGCATCAACTCTTCCGTTAGAAAGTTTATCAATAACTTCCTTACTAAAAGATGCATTACGGCAGGCTTTGGATCTGTGGATTTAAACAGATGGATCAGCAGAGTAACACCTCAATGAGGTGTACTGTCTCCTCTACTTTGGAATATAGCAATTAACAATATATTATTGTCTCTGGAAGAAAAATGTGTAGAAGTGATCGCGTATGCTGATGAAGTGGCAATTTGGGGAAAGTTTCCCAGCACTTGAAGAGATATACTTCAGGAAGCTCTACGTGCAAAAGCGAAGAAGACTACCGAAAGTGGTCAAGGTATAAATCCGTGCAGGACAGAAATAGTTATTTACAGCAGGAGGTACAAGTTGCCTACAGTGGTACCTGTCTCCTTGGGAGGTGAGAATGTTCCATTTACAGAAAGCCTGTGTGTTTTGCTGGACAGTAAATTAAACTTTAAATCCAACATCTAGGACAGGGCAAGAAAGGCCACTCTTGCCCTATACACCTGCAAGAGAGTCATTGGCAAAAGTTGGGGGTTTAGACCGCGTGTCATGCATTGGGTATATACTGCAGTTGTCAAACCTATAATGCTATATGGTGTTGTGGTCTGGTGGATGGCGCTTCAAAAATCCACCCACTTCTCAATACCTAACCGGATCCAAAGGATGGCTTGTTTGTGCATCACAGCCGCACTGAGGACGACACCATATGATGCACTGAATTTAATGCTACATCTTATGCCTCTGGACATTGTGGCTGCCCAAATGGCAGCGACCACCGCCGTGAGGTTATGCGAGCTTTCTCATTGGTCATGCGGCGGCTACGGACACTGTGTTATCCTTGATACATTATCCGATGTTCCAGGCAGTGTGGATTACACCCTACCTGAGCCGCGTTTTGATAAAAATTCCTGTACCACTATTCCTGATAGAACCGATTGGAACTACCATACCATTGGGTAAGAGAAGTTACATAGACTTTTATATGGATGGTTCCAAACTAAACGATCAGGTGGGCTTTGGGGTGTACTCTAAAGATCTAGAACTGGTCATATCGAAAAGGTTACCCGACCACTTCAGTGTGTATCAAGCAGAGATCCTTGAAATTAAGGAAGTGGTGGAATGGCTAAGATATAATGTCATCACGACGATTGGCATAAATAGCCAGACAGCCATTAAATCCCTGGAGAACGCATTTCTGAACACAAAAACTGCCCTCGACTGTTGCAGATCTCTCAACGAGATGGCTGAACAGTTCAAAATTCACCTGTTCTGGATGCCGGGCCACAGAGATATCCCAGGGAACTGTAAGGCGGACGAGCTTGCGAGACTAGGAACTACCCTACACATTCCAGGAATACTGGAATCTATGGGTATGCCTCTAGCGACATGTAAGCTAAGGCCCGAAGGGCAACGAATGATAGATGGTCACAAAGAGGGGGCTGTGAGCATTCCAAAACTATGTGGCCTAATCTAGGCTTGAAGAGGTCTATTTCTTTGCTGCCATTAGCTAAAACAGATGTTTCAGTCATTGTGTCCGTCATGACAGGTCACTGTCTAATCGGAAAACTTGTTGACAGACTGAAGGTTGCCAGCAACGACTTTTGCAGAAGCTGTGAGAACATCGAAGAAGAAGATACTATGGAACACCTTCTGAGCTTGCGAGACTAGGAACTACCTTACACATTCCAGGAATACTGGAATCTGTGGGCATGCCTCTAGCGACATGTAAACTAAAGCCCGAAGGATAACAAATGATAAATGGTCACAAAGAGGGGGCTGTGAGCATTCCAAAACTATGTGGCCTAATCTAGGCTTGAAGATTTCTACTGCTTTGCTGTCGCTGGATAGAACAGACGTCTCAGTCATTGTGTCCGTCATGACAGGTCACTATCTAATCGGAAATCATGCTGACAGACTGAAGGTTGCCAGCAACGACTTTTTCAGAAGCTGTGAGGACATCGAAGAAGAAGAGACTATAGAACACCTTCTGTGTGTGTGTCCCGCACTAGCAGTCAGAAGGAATACCTCTTTAGGTTCTCATTTCTTTGAGAACCTGTCTGATTTAGCGGATGTGAACATTCGCAAGTTGTTGGGCTTTTTAAAGCGATTTGGATGGTTCAACGGTAGAAACTCGAAGCCATCTTCCTTTTTCTGTTCCTGTGGTATCACATTGAACGAAAATGTCTAAGTGAGTCTGATGGCAGACTGCCACTTAAACCTAACCTAACCTAACCTAATTATAAATTGTTTGAATTAAAAAATTTTAACACAATTTTAAAACCCCGATATAATCACGCAGATTAATTTACATTTTAAAATAAATATTTCAAATAAAACCATTTCGTGTTGTTTTCTGGAATTCCATAATTCACAATACAGTAGTTAAGGCAATTGATACGGGGGCTCATAGTGGTTAAGGGACGACAGTTCTAGTAGAAATTGGTTACTTCGGTTGCATATGACCGTAGATTTGAGCACAGTGAAATATTATTTAAAAAATTTTATATATTTTTATACACTTTTTGGATTTTTGATTTTCTCCCAAGAAAATCTTTTTACCAAGAAAAGATTTTACGTAAATGATTTCCTTAGGTGTTATGAGCGAAAATCTTTAATAAAATTCGACGAGTCAAATTGGATGTTTACAAAAAGGTGGGTATTAGGTTCGTTCTTCACAGAACGAAAAAACTACAAAAATATCCTTGATAGCACAATATTTTTACTAAAATTCTATCACAAATAATGGGAACGCCCTAATGAATGAAATCAGAAATCAGTCCTTTTGCTTCAAAATGTATTATCTACAAAAAGTAATCGTAAACAAGTAAAAGCGTGCTAAGTTTGGCCGGGCCGAATCTTTTATACCCTCCACCATGGATCGCATTTGTCGAGTTCTTTTCCCGGCATCTCTTCTTCGACAAAAAAAGGAAATAAAAAAAGATTTGCTCTGCTTTTAGAGCGATATCAAGATAGGGTCCGGTTTGAACCACAATTAAATTATATGTTGGAGACCTGTGTAAAATGTCAGCCAATTCGAATAAGAATTGCACCCTTTGGGGGCTCAAGAAGTAAAATGGAAAGATCGATTTATATAGGAGCTGTATCGGGCTATAGACCGATTCAGACCATAATAGACACATATGTTGATGGTCAAGAGAGGATCCGTCGTACAAAATTTCAGGCAAATCGGATAAGAATTGTGCCCTCTAGAGGCTCAAGAAGTCAAGACCCAAGATCGGTGTATATGACAGCTATATCAGGTTATGGACCGATTTGAACCATACTTGGCACAGTTGTTGGATATCATAACAAAACACGTCGTGCAAAATTTCCTTCCAATCGGATAAGAATTGCGCACTCTAGAGGCTCAAGAAGTCAAGACCCAAGATCGGTGTATATGACAGCTATATCAGGTTATGGACCGATATGGCCCATTTACAATACCAACCGACCTACACTAATAAAAAGTATTTGTGCAAAATACTCAAGCGGCTAGCTTTACTCCTTCGGAAGTTAGCGTGCCTTCGACAGACAGACGGACGGACGGACGGACGGACAGACGGACAGACGGACGGACATGGCTAGATCGACATAAAATGTCGCGACGATCAAGAATATATATACTTTATGGGGTCTCAGACGAATATTTCGAGTTATTACAAACAGAATGACGAAATTAGTATACCCCCCATCCTTTGGTGGAGGGTATAAAAATAGTACTTTTCACTGTGAAATACGAATTTAATATTGGGTTGGCCAAAAAGTAATTGCGGATTTTTCATATAGTCGGCGTTGACAACTTTTTTTTCACAGCTTGTGACTCTGTAATTGCATTCTTTCTTCTGTCAGTTATCAGCTGTTACTTTTAGCTTGCTTTAGAAAAAAAGTGTAAAAAAATATATTTGATTGAAGTTCATTCTAAATTTTATTAAAAATGCATTTACTTTCTTTTAAAAAAACCGCAATTACTTTTTGGGCAACCCAATATATACACCTTAAGTGAGGAAATGTGTTAAAATAATATTAGTCGGCAGACTTTTATCTATGAGAGCAAGTTTACACTTACGTTTGCCGTTGGGTCATTTGACAACATTTAGTGGGCAAAGAAAGAAAAAAGTTCACAACTGCAATAACGTCGAAGTCAGATTTTTAGTTCTACCACCTTTTCATATTTTATCTCGAAGAAATTATAAGCATATACGACAAGAGTTGAATGCAATTTTTAGCGGACATCTTTTCCATCAAAAACGGATTTTCTATCGATTTTAATTAAGCTCGAAGAAGAAATGAACGAGATCATCTAAGCAGAATGTAGATGGTTTGTCGTAAAAATTGGTATTTTTTTTTTTGAAATATTTAACAATTATAGTTGCCTAATGTTTTCAGTTTGCTTGCGTGAAATTGTATGGAAGTAAAAATCATTTAAATTATACTAATTATAATTAATTATAAAACTAGTTTGAGAGCAAAAATAAGGAATGAAAAAATTTCATCAAAACAATGAAGCGGATTCGCCGAAACTTTCACTATAAAAGTGAGGCATTTGCAAAGACAACCACACATTGAAAGATTAGGATCGGCCTATAAATAGTGTGATGGCAATCAGTACAAAATTCAGCTCTGACTTTAGGACATGTCACCGCCGATGGGTCAGTTTCTGCACCCAATAGTGACCAGTTTTTGGCCATTTTCGATTTTGAAAAAATATGGGGTGCTTAAAAGAACTCACTGTTTCAAATTTCATCGAAATCGAGTAATAAATATACCTTTTATGGGCTTTACACCCTTAACCGGCAGATCGGTCTATATAGCAGCTATATCTAAACATAGTACGATCTGAACCGTGTTTGGGCCGGATATCAGGAGGCTTAAAAGAACTCCCTGTTTCAAATTTCATCAATAAAGCTTGTATGGGCTTTAGACCCTTTATTGGCAGATCGGTCTATACGACAGCTATATTCAAATATGGTCCGATTTGGCCCGTTCAAGAACTTAATCTGCGTGCAGCAAAAAGACGTATCTGTACCAAATTTCAGGCTGTAGAGTGATTACAACAGACGGACGGACAGACACACGGACACATCGTTAAATTGCCTTAGAATTTTACGACGATCAGAAATAAATATACTTTGTAGGGTCGGAAATGGATATTTCGATATGTTGCATGCGGAATGACTAAATGAATATACCCCCTACCCTATGGTGGTGGGTATAAAAATTCATATTTTTTGTTTTACGTATCTGTGATTTTCAGTTAAACGTATTTCGGATAAGTGAAATTCGTTTTCATTAAAGAGATAAGGCATAAATGAAAGCTAATTTATTATTATTTGTTAATAAATTTTATTCTTAGCTCATAAGTCTTTTGTTACAATGTTATACTAAGAGTGTATATAAATCGTTACTAGCGTAGCAAGATTGCTGTATATTTGTCATTGTTGTTATTCAATTGCAGAAAGATTTCATACATTGAATTCATTCAGAATTAGTTTTCTATACTTAGTACATGATTCTAAATATCTATAAAGGGAATTAAAATTCGTGTTATTTTAATTGGCAAGGACCTCATAGTTTGATCGAATTATTGTATTCGAAAATGTCGATATATTGGACAAATGGAGCGCGTTTTCAGACGCATGCATGTCACATGGGGAACAAATACCATCGGTATTGTTTTTGAAACATGTTGCGTCCAGGTCCAACGGACCACATCTAGCACGAATAATTAAACTGTTAGCTCGGCATTGTAGTACTGGAAAGTAGTTGAGATGAGATACTGCAACTCAATAGTGAATAAAGATCGTAAAATTCAGCACGGGAGGCACAGATGTTTCAAAAGTCTTTAGACTTCAATGAAGTAGTTATATCTCTCCATTACACACCTGTTGGAACTGTAGGTTTCGGAAGTCTGTACCCAACAGACAGAATATCCGACCACTCTCTCGCCCAATAAATATTCAATTCATTAACTCTCTCGGACAGAATACGTCCAAGCTTCAGTACTCTAGCGATATATCTAAAGTCGATGAATATATCGTACCACAACCCATTTCTTGATGTTTCACATAACCGTTGGCAGTTTCTATGCCGACAAATCCAAATGTCCATTTCAAATCAGCAGAGAATCTTGGACCTTTGCAGAAGATCACAATCTTAGACTATGTTAAGTTCACCTTCAAGTCCCACAGTAAGCAGTATCTACATACAATGCATCAATCTTTTTTCGACACGGGATAACTATAAGCACCACACAGGCTGGAACTTTGAGCTCCGACTTGTGTGATGTCCATCGTTACCACGGGTGGTGGAAAGCTCCGTTTTTATGCGGAGTAGCTGCAAATGCGGCCGCGGATAGTCTGTGATTTTCGAGAGGAGAGTCTCAGTGAGGAGTCAATTGTCACTGGCTCTTAAATGAATACTGAGTGCCAATGATATTCGAGATGACAAGGCAAGTTATTGGCACCGGCTGGAGGCGAGCGTAGGATCTTGGAGCAAGCGCCTCGCCACAACTGGGGATACATGTGCAATTCCACAAAACCAGTGCGGTTGGCCAGTAAGCCGTTTGGAAAACTATGAGAACTACTATGAGAAACAAAGGAATAGTAAAAACGGAAAAGAATGGAAAAACGAAATGTCCGCACTCTTAATAGAGAAGGTGCAGTATACGCACTGGCGGATATATTTCGGAAGTACAAGGCAGATTTTACCGCCATACAGGAAGTGCGATGGACCGGGATTACGTCACAAAAACACCAAATGGTGACGAACTATACTACAGCTGCCATAACACGAGGCATAAATTTAGGTATGGATTTGTGGTTAGTCGGAGACTGAAACACCTTGTCTCCAGCTTTACTCCGGTGGATGAGAGTCTAGCCACAATCCGCATAAAAGCCAAATTCATCAACATCAGCCTTATTTGTGCCCATGCTCCGACGGAAGACAAGGACAAGCAAACCAAGGATATTTTCTACTAGCGCCAAGAGAAAGAATATGACCGCTGCCCCGCCCATGATACTAAAATTGTTCTGGGAGATGAGATAGGGAAGGAAGACATCCTTGGTCCAACAGTCGGATAGTTTAGCCTCCACGAGATAATGTCCACTAATGGGTTGAGGCTGATAGGTTTCGCCGCAGCAAAAAACATGGTAGTTAGTAGCACCAGATTTCAATATAAAAATATTCACAAAGCCACTTGGCTGTCACCCGATCAAAACACGAGGAAGCAAATTAATCACGTTGTGATAGATGGAAGGCATTCATCCAGCGTGTTAGATGAAAGATCGATCAGTGGAGCGAATATCGATTCGGATCATTGCCTTGTTGCAGCAAAGGTTCGCACCCTTTTGATCATGGCGAGGAAAGTACGATCTGACACTACACGGAAGCACGACATTGAAAAGCTGCAAACACAACAGATGGCAGCGACATACTCCACTCGACTGACCCAACTGCTTGATGAAAGCAGTTGGGTCAGCATGTTATCTGGTAACAGACACAGATAACATGCTGAGGATATGAAAGAACATTTTACCCAACTCCTAGTGTCCGACATCGGCGGAGAAGAGGATACCGCAGAACCAATCCCTGATGATGGTATAGAAAGTTTATCTCCTAGTCAGAATGAGGTCCAGGTAGCAGTGACCCCGACTAAAGAACAACTAGGCAGCAGGAGCCGACGGGATACCCGCTGAACTATTTAAGACCGGAGGCGACACGCTTATAAGGCGTATGCATCAGTTTATCTGCGCAATCAGGCTAGAATAACGCATACCCGATGATTGGAACCTCAGCAGGTGAGACAAAACCTAAACCTTAAGTCGTTGAGATAATCGGCTTTAGATCAATGCGGCTTTAGATCGATAAATCCACCCTAGACCAGATATTCACACTGCGCCAAATCCTAGAAAAGACCCGAGAAGGACAAATCAACACCTACCATCTCTTCGTTGACTACAAAGCCGCCTTCGATATTCCGTTCAAAGTATTTCAAGCCATGTCTGAGTTTGCTATCCCTGCAAAATTATTAAGACTCTGCAGGATGACACTTGCTGATACGCGTTCCTCAGTAAGAATTTGATACCAAACGAGGTTTCAGACAAAGAGATAGCCTATCGTGTGATCTCCTTAATATCCTGCTGGAGAAGATTATACGAGATGCAGATGTGAATAGATGTGACACACTAATCACAAGAGAACAACACGTGCTACTCGCCTATGCCGACGACATCATAGGTCGGTCACCGGAAGTAGTAACTGCAGCCTTTGAAAGAATCGAAAGAGAGTCAGTGAAAATGGGTCTGGCAGTAAATGGAGATAAGACGAAATGGATGGTTTCGACTCCCAAAACGCCTTGTAAAACCGAGCAGATAAAGAAAATGGAGAAAGTTGGGAACCACAACGTTGACATAGGCGGTAACCTTATCTACCTCGGCACCGCCGTAACCGAAACGAATGACACCAGTTTTGAGATAAAGCGAAGAATAATACTGGCAAACAGATGCTACTATGGACTAAGTAAGCAGTTAAGGAACAAGGCCACCTCTCGACAAACGAAGATTACACTATACGAGATACTGATACTACCCGTGTTGTTATATGGTTCTGAGGCATGGATACTTGTGAATGCAGATGGGGCAGTGTTTGGAGTATTTGAGAGAAAGATTATTCTTAAAATATATGGACCAGTTTGCCTTAAGGAGAATATAGGCAACGTATGAACCACGAGCTGTATGACGACAATAGCATAGTTACACGCATAAAAATACAACGGCTGCGTTGGCTAGGTCAACATAACTCACTCGTTGGCAACATAACTCACTGTCCCAAATTTTAGCAAAATCGGATAATGAATGTGGCTTTTATGGGCCTAAGACTCTAAATCAGCGGATCGGTCTATATGGCAGCAATATCCAAATCTCAACCGATCTGTGCCAAATTGAAGAAGAAACTCGAAGGCCCTAACACGACTCACTGTCCCAAATTTCAGAAAAATCGCATAATAAATGAGGCTTTAATGGGCCTAAGACCCTAAATCGGCGGATCAGTCTATATGGGGGCTATATCAAGATATAGTCCGATATAGACCATCTTTGAACTTAACCTGCTTATGGACAAAAAAAAAAGATCTGTGCAAAGTTTCAGCTCAATATCTTTATTTTTAAAGACTGTTGCATGATTTCAACAGACAGACGGATGGACATGGCTAGATCGTCTTAGATTTTTACACTGATCAAGAATATTTAAACTTTATTGGGTCGGGAATGGATATTTTGATATGTGGCAAACGGAATGACAAAATGAATATACCCCCGTCCTTCGGTAGTGGGTATAAAAATATTAAGAAAATTAGAAGTGTGGTTTTTATTTCTATATAAAATGTAATTTTATACCCTACACCACTACTGTGGTACAGGGTATTATAATTTAGTGAATTTGTTTGTAACACCCAAAAGGAAGAAAGATAGACCCATTGATAAGTATACCGATCGACTCAGAATCACTTTCTGATACGATTTAGCTATGTCCGCCTGACCATGTTAATTTGTGTACAAACTAAAGGTCGCAATTTTCATCCGATCGTCTTCAAATTTGGTATGGGTATGTTTTTCGGCCTAGAGTCGAAGCCTATTGAAATTGGAAAAAACCGGTTCATATATAGCTCCCATATGTTCGTCCGATTTGCAGTAATATTGCAATAAAATGGGCATTTGTTAACCGATTCTCTCGAAAATTGGCAGGAAGGATTTTCTAATGACTTCCGATATTACAGGTGAATTTCATCGAAATCGGTTCAGATTTGGATATAGCTCCCATCAGGGACGTAGCCAGCGGGGGGCCCAGCCACATCCCTCGAAATTATTTTTTAAGACAAAAATTCTTTAAAAATTTTTCTAAGGACAAAATTTTTATAAAAAAAAATTCACAAAATTTGTTCTAAAGACAAAATTATTTAAATTTTTTTTTAAGACTAACTTTCAGCGAAAACCTCTCTTAAGACAACCTAACCTCGAAATTATTTTTTAAAAATAAAATTAAAATTTTGCACAAATATTTCGAAAGTCTTTTTAAATATGCCTATCTCTTCCAAACAACCTTTTCCTAAATTTTTTCTATGACAAATTTCATAAAATATTTTTGTTGTTGTTGGTTTAACCAGCTTAGACCAATGTGTTTTTATACCCTCCACCATAAGATGGGGGGTATACTAATTTCGCCATTCTGTTTGTAACTACTCGAAATATTCGTCTGAGACCCCATAAAGTATATATATTCTTGATCGTCGTGACATTTTATGTCGATCTAGCCATGTCCGCCCGTCCGTCCGTCTGTCGAAAGCACGCTAACTTCCGAAGGAGTAAAGCTAGCCGCTTGAAATTTTCCACAAATACTTCTTATTAGTGAAGGTCGGTTGGTATTGTAAATGGGCTATATCGGTCCATGTTTTGATATAGCTGCCATATAAACCGATCTTGGGTCTTGACTTCTTGAGCCTCTAGAGTGCGCAATTCTTATCCGATTGGAATGAAATCTGCACGACGTGTTTTGCTATGATATCCAACAACTGTGCCAAGTATAGTTCAAATCGATCCATAACCTGATATAGCTGCCATATTAACCGATCTTGGGTCTTGACTTCTTGAACCTCTAGAAGGCGCAATTCTTATCCGACCAGAATGAAATTTTGCACGACGAGTTTTGTTATGATATCCAACAACTGTGCCAAGTATGGTTCAAATCGGTTCATAACCTGATATAGCTGCCATATCAACCGATCTTGGGTCTTGACTTCTTGAGCCTTTAGAGTGCGCAATTCTTATCGGATTGAAATGAAATTTTGCACGACGTGTTTTGTTATTATATCCAACAACTGTGCCAAGTATGGTTCAAATCGGTCCATAACCTGATATAGCTGCCATATAAATTGATCTTGGGTCTTGACTTCTTGAGCCTCTAGAGGGCGCAATTCTTATCCGAATGGAATGGAATTTCGCACGACGTGTTTTGTTATGATACCCAACAACTATGCCAAGTATGGTTTAAATCGGTCCATAACCTGATATAGCTGCCATATAAACCGATCTTGGGTCTTGACTTCTTGAGCCTCTAGAGGGCACAATTCTTATCCGATTTGAATGAATTTTTGCACGACGTGTTTTGTTATTATATCCAACAACTGTGCCAAGTATGGTTCCAATCGGTCCATAACCTGATATAGCTGCCATATAAATTGATCTTGGGTCTTGACTTCTTGAGCCTCTAGAGGGCGCAATTCTTATCCGAATGGAATGGAATTTCGCACGACGTGTTTTGTTATGATATTCAACAACTGTGCCAAGTATGGTTGAAATCGGTCCATAACCTGATATAGCTGTCATATAAACAGATCTGGGGATTTGACTTCTTGAGCTTCTAGAGGGCGCAATTCCTATCCGATTTGGCTGAAATTTTGCACGACGTATTTTATTTTTACTTTCAACAACTGTGTCAAATAAGGTTCAAATCGGTTCATAACCTGATATAGCTGTCATATAAACCGATCTTGGGTCTTGACTTCTAGAGCCTCTAGAGGGCACAATTCTTATCCAATTTCCTGAAATTTTGTACGACGGATCCTCTCTTGACCATCAACATATGTGTCTATTATGGTCTGAATCGGTCTATAGCCCGATACAGATCCCATATAAATCGTTCTCTCTATTTTACTTCGTGAGCCCCAATGGGCGCAATTCTTATACGAATTGGCTGAAATTTTACACAGGTCTCCAACATATAATTTAATTGTGATCCGAACCGGACCATATCTTGATATCGTTTTAATAGCAGAGCAACTCTTCTCTTATCTCCTTTTTTGCCTAAGAAGAGATGCCGGGAAAAGAACTCGACAAATGCGATCCATGGTGGAGGGTATATAAGATTCGGCCCGGCCGAACTTAGCACGCTTTTACTTGTTATTTCTTGCTTCTATTTCAAAACAAAACAAAACCAAAAAAAAACTTTAAAGAGTCTCAACATTTGTGGTGTGTTAAATGTATCAAGGGGCGGGCTGCAATGATAGCGATTTCGGCCTTTGCCAGGGGCCTGACCACCGATTCCGTTGTCCGATTTTGATGAAATCTCTTTATATAAAAAAGACGCGTGATTGACTGACTGACTGATCAACGCCCAGCCCAAACGGCTAAAGCTAGAGTGATGAAATTTGGCACGAATGTGGGTCTTAGGTCGTAGGTTTGCGATAAGACGGGGTTTTGTGATATGCGTACGTTTAGGTACTAAGAAGTTCTAAATGCTGATATTTTACCCAGCGCAAATGGATGGGGCTAGAATTATAATTTTTGGGCTCAAATTAAAGAGCGCCTCGAATGAAATAACATTTGGTGACAAAAGTTTCCCAAAATAGTACCGTAAGTGGAAAAATGGTACGTTTAGTACCCCAATTGGTACATTGTTTGTTAATTAAGCTACAGCTTTAAATTTTGTAATTTAGGTACACTACAGCAACTTAAATTGGGATGCTAAACAGATTTTTGACAGAATATATGTTGGCTGACTAAGTAATTTTTAACAAATCATACATTTTGGTACCAAAAAGTACGAAATAGCTTATTTAATTTTACAGTGAACAGAGAGGGGTAAAATTGAAAAAATTGCTAAAAATCATCGATGTCAAATATACAATAAGTTGTACCAAATATGAATTGTTGAAATCGTACCAGGAGTGGAATAAAAAGTACTTAAGTGCTGTTATTGGTACTATTTAGTACTTTCTTTATAGATTGAGCTACAGATCTGAAATTTGAGACACAGGCTCTTCTTGGCAGTATGTACCGGACGGATAGAAGATTTTGGTACTAAAACATTCAATATGGCACCTTCTTTACGGACTGAGCTACAACCGTGAAATTAGGGATACATGTATATCTGGGCAGCATGCAACGTATAGCTAGATGATTGTTTTGAAATTTGTACATTTAGGTTCTAAAACGTAAAAAATTATAATTTATTTACGGATTGAGCTAAAGATCTTTAAATTGCGATACAGTTACTCCTTGACAGTATTTATCATCCCACTAGAAGTTTCTTTTTTAATTCGTACATTTTGGAACCAAAATTTTCAAAATGTTCTTTCATTATCCGTAAGGATAAGACTAAAACTATTAAAATTGCGATACAGTTACACCTTGCTATTGGGTGTACCATTGTGGGCTGCGAAGCGACCGGACGTATGCTAGTATATTCATAATTTAGAGAATTTATATTAACGTAGCAATTTTTTCAAATATTTTGCATTAAAAAATTTTTTGCAAAAAATATTTTTATTTCCTAAGCTCCTACAACAAAAAAATTATTTTTTTTTATATTTTATGACCATTTAGCGAAGAAAGCTGGATTTAATGATTTTAGCATAAAATTGAACTAGCTGTAAAAAGAAGTAGGATTATTGCCATAACATTATTTTTTTAGAAACCATCAAATGCAACAAGACATTAAAGCGGATTCCAGAAATCTCACTCCAAAGAATTTTTTTTTAATTTTTTTTCGTTTGATTTTTGGGATATAAAATATTGCCGATTTTCGACAAGCTAATTTTCCCTCAAAAGATGACGGGAAAAATTGTTGTAACTGGTTTCAGTCGTCTACTTTACGCCAAGCCAAATTTCATTCTTTGCTAACTCGAGCTAGAATTTTTTTAAGGCAGCTCTTATCTTGGGTATTTTTCGTCGTTAATGTGAACCTGGGCACACGTAGCAGCAGCAAAACCTTTGCTGTTGTCTAGCGTTCGAAGCCATTAATAAAACTTCCAAAAGATATTTGCACTATGTTGGCATCAGTTCTTCACTTTTCAAAATAGCACATGTAGCTTTTTTCCATTTGAGTGTGCTCTATTCCTTCCGACAAAAACATAAAGAAATCAGCTGTTTTTGTTGTCAGTTGAATGAAAGCAACGCCAAATTAAATTGTTTTCACAAATTTATGATTTAATCTGTTTTTGCTCAAATTTTGAGTTATAATATATGAAAATAACATTCTGGTGTGATACCAAAAATGATGAGTCGTATGTTAATTGACAATTTTAACAAACATTTTCAATTACATGTGAATACACAAAGTGATATGTCATAAGAGATCTACATGCCGTGTAATAGCGCCTTAATATTACGATTCATTTTTAGTACGTTTGTATATAAATTATCTTATATTGGTTGCCCATAAAGTAATTGCGGATTTTTTAAAAGAAAGTAAATGTATTTTTAATAAAACTTAGAATGAACTTTAATCAAATATACTTTTTTACACTTTTTTTCTAAAGCTAGCTAAAAGTAACAGCTGATAACTGACAGAAGAAAGAATGAAATTACAGAGTCACAAGCTGTGAAAAAATTTGTCAACGCCGACTATATGAAAAATCCGCAATTACTTTTAGGGCAACCCAATATATAAAACTAGCTGGACAGGGCCCGATCCGCTGCGCGTTCTTTCACTCTCTTATTTTATCTGAGCTCTATACGGTCACGTCAGGAAATAAATCCTGTTTGGGGGTGCTGGTACAGCCCTTCAGATATTTCACGCCAATGTAGATATTATATTGGTGCTCTTCTCCCAAATAGCTTTCTTTGGAGCCGTATATTGCTATGGTCGGTAAATATGTCCGGTAAGGGTGTGTATTTGACGGTGAGGCGGATCCCCATATATCAGATTCGTGATCTGGTCTCAAATACCTTTCATTTGAGTACCATATTGTCATTATTGGTTTATATTCCATTTGGCTGGTGGTTTTGGAGATGGGGCGGCCCCCTAGATATCCAACCCATCTCCGAGATCTGGCGTTTTTGGAAATAGGGTAAGCGGAGGGTCCGCCCATTAAAGTTTGGATGTTAGATCTACTTCATTCTCTTGGATTTGGTGGTGGATTGGAGTAGCCCAACTCTTTGCCCCAAAAGTGGATATCAGATTCATAATCCATTCTCGAAAATCACATTGGAGCTACATATTGCTATAGTCGGTATATATGTGAAACACTTGGCCTTCAAACAGATACAGATTTGCCCCCCTTTTTGTCATGTTCCACAAATATGTCCAGTTTGAGGGGTATGCAGGGTGGGGCGGCCACCCACGTACTTACAAACAAACAACAAATTTTGCCCATGAACATTCCACTAAGGAAAAGCGGCAAACTTCTCACATATCAATAAGTGCAGTCGGATTCAAGTTTTAAGATCAATGATAAGGGGCCTCCTTTTTATAGCCTAGTCCGAACGGCGTACCGCAGTGCGACACCTCTTTGGAGAAAAGTTTTACATGGCACAGTATTTCAACAAATGTTGCCAACATTAGCCGGTACTTAGCTCTGAAAAAAACATCAGCATCGTGCTCTACTCTTAAATTTCTTTAATTTGAGCCCCAATTGTCATTGGTTTAGGGGGAGTTTATAGGTTGGCACGACCCCCAAATATTTGGCCTCAAATTTGAATATCAAATTCGTTTTCAAATACCTATTATTTATCCCCATAGTAGGCAATCATGATCGGTATGAAGGAAGTTTAGAGGCGGACCCTGAAGTAATATCAGCAGCGTGCTAGAGTACGATTTTGTTGGAGCCCCATAATGTTAAGTATTTTGATTCCTCACTTGGGATACCTCATTCTTAAAGTTCCGCAGGTCCTCCTGTGTCCATCCCAATTCAAGGGTAAAAACACTACTCTACTACCAAATACCTTTATTTCTGTCCTATTCTATCCTGATCGGCCTTCATATATGATTTCATATTACTCATATATTATTTTTAAATCGTTGTTCTTGAGAAGGATAAGGGGAAGGGGATTGTCCTCTAACACGTCCTTTCATTTGAGTACAATATATTCAGGTTCATCCTACATGACAGTTTGGCGTTGCATTTATTGTGAGGAGAGCGTCGGTCCCCCCGACGCTAAGAACTAAACGACAATTAATTTGTGTCTTTTATTGTCTACTGTCCTGCGAAACGGTAGGACGTGACCCAGATACTTGATTATTTATACCAACATTAGATTCGAAATATACTGTCATAGACTTTTCTTTTAATTGAGATAATATCCCGATCGAACTACAGGTCCTATTGAAGGGTATTTAGTGGGTGGGCTCCCAGACTCCAGACTCTGTCCTTATTGTGCATACCAGAATCGTAGTCAACTCCCAAAGACCTTTCATTCGATACCCATTTGGTGATGTTGGTCATTTATGCCCGTTTTGGGGTTGGGGAGGCCCCGTAGGCCACCTTGGACCAAATTCCTATAACAAATTCCAAATATCTTTCGTATGATATCCATATTGTCTCAATTGGTAAATATGTCCTGTTGAAGGGTTTTGGGGGGTGGGGAGGCTCCTCAGACACCAAGCAATAAATTTTTATATCAGCATTGCACTCTTCCTTCAAATAGCTTTCATTTGATATCCATATTGTCCGAATCGGTAAATTTGGCCTGCTGGGGGGTTTTGGGGCGTAGGGAGGGCCCCCAGACACGAAAAAATAAATTTTTGTATCATATTTGCACTCTACTCTTAAATACCTTTCATTTGATACCCATATTGTCCCACTCGGTACACATGTCCATTTGGGTGGGTTTTGGGATGGGGCGTCCCCCAAAGTTATTCAACGCCAAAATTTTTTATTAATTTCGTGTTTTTGGGGTACTATAAAGACGAATACAAAATTTCGCTTAAATCGGTGCACGCATCTCCGAGATCTGGCGTTTTTGGAAAATTTGGGTATGGGGAAGTGTCCGCCTCCCTTCGGATATCAAAAATGTAGCACCGGGGCCTCGAACTCTACTATCTGTGAAAATTTCATGAAAATCGGTTCAGCCGTTTTTGAGTCTATACCGAACAGACAAACAAACTAACAAATAAACAAACAAAGCACAACAGTTTCATTTTTATACCCTCCACCATAGGAAGGGGGTATACTAATTCCGTCATTCTGTTTGTAACTCCTCGAAATATTCGTCTAAGACCCCATAAAGTGTATATATTCTTGATCGTCATGACATTTTCAAGCGAACGAACCGTCCGTTTGTCGAAAGCACGCTAATTTTCGGAGGAGTAAAGCTAGCCGCTTGGAATTTTGCGCGAATATTTCTTATAGGTGTAGGTAGCTGCCATATAAACCGATCTGGGATCTTGAGCCGCTAGAGAGCACAATTCTTATCCGATTTGGCTGAAATTTTGCATGAAGTGTTTTATTATGACTTCCAACAACTGTGCTGAGTATGGTTCAAATCGGTCCATAACCTGATGTAGCTTTCATATAAACCTACCGTGGAAAGAGCTCGACAAATGCGATCCATGGTGGAGGGTATATAAGATTCGGCCCGGCCGAACTTTGCACTCTTTTACTTTTTATATAATAGATTCAATTTGTGTTTGTTTGTCGGTTTGTTTGCTTGTTCCATATAGACTCTAAAACGGCTGAACCGATTACCTTGAAATTTTCACAGATTGTGTAGGTCGGTCTGGAAGGAAACATAAGCTATATAATTTTTTATATCGGAAGGGTGCATCGATCGGGACAATATGAAACTCAAATGAAATGTATTCAAAAGTAGAGTACGAATTTCATAATAAAAGTTGGGTCCAAGTACCCAGACCCAAAACCCCTTAAAATAGATTTATTTGACGATCATAACAATATGGGACTCAAATGAAAGCTATTCGGGAGTAGATTACGAATATGGTCAGGAAGTAGGAATAGGCTTAATAATTTATTGATAACGAAAGGGGGCGGACCCTCCACCGTTACCCCAAAAACACCACTCAAAATCAAAGTGGACCGATAAGGACAATATGTGTATCAAATAAAAAATCATTTCGAAGTATAGGGGGCCACCCAGCCCCCACAAAAAAGCCCAAAATGAACATATTAACCAATTACGGATATATGGGATTCGGTTTGCTTGTTCCCCATAGACTGAAAAACGGCATAACCGATATTCTCGAAATTTTCGCATATTGTGTAGGTTGGTCTGGAAGGACACATCTTATATATAAAAATCAATTTGTGTTTGTTTGTAGGTTTGTTTGTTTGTTTGTATTTTTGCGTGTTCCTTATAGTCTCAGCAACGGCTGAACCGATTTTCTTGAAATTTTCACAGATGGTGCATAATGACCCCGTGGTGAAAATAGGTTACTACATTTTTTGATATCTAACGGGGCGCGGACCCTCCCAGTTACCCTAATTTTCAGAAACGTCAGATCTCGGAGATGGGTGGTGCGATTTAAGCGAAAATTTGTGTGCTCTCATATAGTTTCCTAAAAATCCGAATTTCGGATGGGGTACCTAGGGGGGCTGCCCCACCCTAAAAATTACCTAACACATACTTAGACCAATTACGACAATATGGGACTCAAATAAAAGGTATTTAGGATAAGAAAACGTATATGATATCCAATTGTCGGACCAAGTGCTAGGGAGACCACCCCAAGCCCCAAAACGCTCCTAAATCGGACATATTTACCGACCATGGCAATATGGGACTCAAATGAAAGGTATTTGCGAGTAGAATACGAATCTGATATCAAAATGTGGGACCACGTTTCTAGGGGTCCACCCCTTTCCCAAAGCACCCCCCAAACAGGACTTATTTACTGACCATGGGAATATGGGGCTTAAATAAAAGGTATTTGAATGTAGAATACGAATCTGATATCCAAATGTGGGACCACGTTTCTGGGGGTCCACCCCTTTCCCAAAACACCCCCCCAAACAGGACTTAATTACTGACCATAGCAATATGGGGCTCAAATGAAAAGTCTTTGGGAGTAAAGCACGACTTTGAAATCAATATTCGGGAAAAGTGTCTATGGGGCCACTGCACCTCCACAACACCACCCAAATAGTAAATATTTGCTAACTATTGCAATATAAAGCTCAAATAAGAAGGTTTTTAAAGTGGAACACTAATCCGATATAAATATTTTCAAGGCCAACTCACTAAGTGGCCAAAAACACCCCCCAAGCCGGTCATGTTTGTCGACTATGGAAATATGGAGCTCAAATTAAAGGTATGTGGGAGTAGAACACGTATCTGATATCAACATTAGGGGCCAACTGTCTAGCAATCGTCCCACTACCATAACAACCCCCAAATAGGTCATATTTGCTCACCAAGACAATTTGGGTCTTGAAGAGAGTGGAACTAAATATTCATAGTTTTTAGGGCCAATACCCCAAACCGAACATATTTGCTGACTTTTGAAATAAGGAGTTTAAATGAAATTAGAAAACGAATTTGATACCCAAGTTTGAGGGCACCAATTTTCTGGGGTCTAGCCCCTTCCCAAAATTCCCCACAAACAGCAATTTTTTACTGACCATCGCAATATGGGACTCAAATAAAGGTATTTGGGAGTAGAATACGAATTTGATATCCAAATGTAGGACCATGTATTTGGGGCATCATCCCTTTCCCAAAACACCCCCAAAGGAAAATACTTTTTCGACCGTGCCAATATGTGGCTTAAATGAAAGGTATTTGAGATTAGAAATCGAATTTGACAACCTATTTTGAGGTCATGTGTTTGGGGGACGCCTCATCTTGTAAACTCCTCTTAAGCCAGTGGCAATATGGGGTTTAAATAACCCATTTGAGAGAAGAGCAGGATGCTGATACTTTTTCAGAGCCAAGTATCTGGGGGACCACCTATCCCCCGAAAACACTACTAAATCAGACATCATGAGAATATCGGGCTGAAATGAAGTATTTTAAAAATGGAGTATACCTTACATCCAAACTTAAATTCGTAGACCAATAAAGATCATGTGGGATTCAGATAAAGGCACTTATATTGTTAAACTGCTAGTCAAGTTAGCATGATATTTCACTAAAAGATCTTTAATTGTCGAGAAAAAATATTTCAATGAAACTTTTGTTTCATATAAAGTAAAAGAAGGCGCAGCGGAGCGGGCCCGGGTCAGCTAGTAGGTTATATAATTTGTCGGTATCGGATGGGGGACAAAAACACAACCCAAAATCAAAAGTGGACCGATCGGGACAATATAGGTATCAAATGAAAGGTATTGGAGAGTAGAATACGAATATGGTATCAATATTTGAGTCTAAGTACCCATCGGAACGCCCCAACCCCAAACTCCCCCAAACAGACATATTGGATGTTCATTTCAATATGGGTCACAAATGAAAGTTATTCGGGAGTAGATTTGGAATCTGGCATACAAAATCAGATCGAAGTATATGGGTTCACGCAACCTCTCAAAAACGCAATTTGACCCATTATGACTGTATGATACTTGGCTGAACCGATTTTCTTAAAATTTTCATAGATTGTGTACGTTTGTCTGGAAGGAAACATAGGCTATATAATTTTTAGATATCTGGTGAAGTCGGACCCTCCCCCTTACCCCAAAAACGCCACCCATATCCGAAAGTGGTCCGATGGGCACAATAAGGATATCAAATATTGGGTCCAAGTACCCAGCGGGCCCCCCTAACCACGAAACTCCTCTAAACAGATATATTCGAAGTTCATATGGGACTCAAATGAAAAGAATTAGGCAGTAGATTACAAATATGGTATAAAACATTAGGTCCAAGTAATGGGAGGTCCGCCACACCCAAATACCCCCAAATGGGCATATTAGCCGACCGTGGCTATATGGGACTCAAATGAAAGGTATTAGGGAGTAGATTACGAAAATGACATTAAAATTTGCGTTCAAGTCTAGGTGGGGCTTTCCTCCTCAAGATACGTCAAATGGGTTATTTGACACATTATGACAATATGGGACTCAAATGAAAGGAATTTGAGAGTAGAAAACAAATTTGATATCCAATTTGAAGCCAAGTGTTTTGGGCTTCATTTCCATTGGGAATAAAGAACGAATTTGATATCTATTTTCAGTGTAAAGTTCCGGTGGCCGCTCAGCCCCAAAACACCCTCCAAACGGTTCATATTTACCGGTTATGGCGATATGGGGCTCAAATTAAAGTTATTCGGAAGTGCAGCACGAATTTGATACCCATATTTGAGTCGAAGTGTCTGAGGGGCCATCCCTCCCATAATGAGAACATAACCCTAGGAAAAACATTACCACTAGGAACCGAGAAGGGGCAAATTCTCACACGTCAATGGGTGCTTTCCGATTCAAGTTTAAACGCAATGATAAGGGACCTTTTTTTATAGCCGAGTCTGAACGGCATCCCGCAGTGCTACCTCTTTGTGGAAAATTTTTTTAATGACCATGCATAACATTGTACCTTGCATATTTCGCCAACATTAAGAGGGGATAAACACAGCTTTGTCCGATATTCTCGCCAGGTTTCGAACGCGTTCAGCGTCATTGGCTACAAATCTGAACCGATCAGACCCAAATTAACGAAGGATGTCCAAGGGCCTAAGACAACTTACTGTCCCGAATTTCAGCAAAATCGGATTATAAATGTGGTTTTTATGGGCCTAAGACCATAAATCGGAAGATTGGTCTATATGACAGCTATTTTCAAATCTGGACCGCTCAGGGCCAAATCAAAGAAGGATCTTAAAGGGCCTAACACAACTCACTGTCCCAAATTTTGGTAAAATCGGATAATAAATGTGGCTTTTATGGGCCTAAGAGTTTTAGATACAAACTTCTCTTGTGTAAGTTTCAAGTCTATCTGAATCTTTATTTCAAATTTTCCTTAACGCTAGCTTAATAAATAAATGTTTACAATTAGCTGATGAATTCTTCATAGTATATGTTTTCATTATGGCTCGCTATGGGTGGTCAAATGATATTTGCATTGATCTCTGTTTCTCTGTGGCTGGTTGGGGTAAATGGATTTTGTATATACAAAATCCATTTGCGACAATTTCGTTGATCATGGATTTTTGCTAATGCTGCAAAAATCCATAGTCATAATGAATTAAAATTCTGCGGACAGCGTGGGTGGCCCTGTAACTCCCCCAACGCTTGTTTCGGGCTCCGTCCTCGGAGTCGATGATAGATTTAACTTAAATCTTTTTACACTTTGATATGAAATAAGTATAATTATAATTGATATTAACAAATACAGACATGTATAATGGTAATTTGACACTTTTTGATGTTTTTCAATTTTGTTTCTATTTTGGACATTTTTTGTGTCCAATATTTCCATAGTAAGTTCTTCTTTGGTTGTATTTGTAAATGGTATAGCTTTAATAAACTCAGGGTTTAAATAATGGTGTTTAATAGTGTTTTCGACATTTGTAAAAGATTGATTTTTAAGGTATAAAGTACAATTTTTGTATTTAATCCATTTTGTTCCTTCTACAAAAATATTATGACCACAAGTAGTTTTCATTTTGGTTTTATGAAATTTCTGTATTACAATAGAGCCTGGCGTTATAATTTTTATTGTTTCTTCTGCTTTTTTCTTAATTCTAATGCAATTTTTTATTATGGATTTTGTAAAAATATCGATAATACATTCATCATTTAATTTTACAAGATTGCTTGCTTTTTCCGATTTCTCATTAAATTCGTAAACAATACCGTCTTTTAACAATATTTCTTTGTGCTTAAAACTAATTGTTTCATTTTTATCATCCAAAATTTCAAAAAGACGATATTTTTCATATTTTTCTTTTCCGTATTTAGGAATTAATAGAGTAAATATAATAATATTATGCTTATATAGTAATGACACTAAATCAATATTTTTAAATTCTTCGTCAGATTCTATCAGTTTTGTTTCTTGGTCTGTCAAAATATTTCTTGTGAGGATACCTAATCGGCTGGTCAAAATAACGTCCTCTATTGTGTCGATAAAATGAAGTAAAGAATTAATGTCATTGTGTATTTGAAAACATACTTTCAAATAGTAATAATGTTCCCTAATCTGAGTATTTAATACAAGACTTTTTATTTGGCTGGAAATATATCTTTCAATATTCAAAATATTTTTGTTTAGAATTTCTATCTGTTCCTGTAATTCCTTGTTTATTTTAATTTGTTTGTTATTTTCATTAATAAGTTCGGTATTTTCTGTATCTAAATTATGTAATGCATTATAGATTGCTTTTTCATCCTCACTGTCCATGGTTCCTGCAATAACTTTTAATGTTTTCCCTAATAAGTCAATTAATCCTCTTTTATTTCTTATTTTTGGTGTTAAAGCTTTAAGTTTTGTATCCAGTTCCCTAAAATTCCTAAGCAACGTCCTATGTATATAGTCATTTTTTGTGTCACTTGGTAGCGTTTCATTTAACATCTTAATATTAACTTCTATTTGGTTTCTAGCAACTTCTAGTTCTGTTATATTAATTATGTGTAATACTTTCATATTATACTCAATAAGCCGCACTTCATCCACTTTGATTGGTAAATAACCATTGTTGTTGTCCAAATCGATTATTTCGATATTCTCCGCATGAATTCCATATATCAAAATTATTAGTACCAACAAAGTTGTCATTGTGATCTAATAGAATATAAGATCAAGGAAGACCAATTTAGACAATTATGATAATTATTTGTTATTTAGATATATATATATATATATATATGTATAAAATTAATGCAGTAATCTTTAAAATTCGATTTTATGCTCCTGTATTGTTGCTACTAATTATTTCGTTTAACAGCATTACCCCTTCTAGTGGTTTGTTGCACTGGGAATCTTACGTTCTGTGCGTTTTGGAATTTCTTTTTCTTTTTAACATGTGTTTTATAATAAATTTGTTTTGAATTTTGGTCTTTTAAATGAGAGTCGTCAATTTTCCTTCCTTCTATTTTCCTGAATTTCTGATAATTTTTGCCTCCTCTAGTCTCTTTGATATAATTGATGCCGTCTTCTAGAATTTTTTCTCCTATCCTTGATTCATTCAGTTTATTAATTACTTGTTCCTTTTTCTTTAGCATCCTATCATATATATCCGGGTATTGAGATTCATTAATCTTCCCTTGAATAAAATCAATTGGTTTTATATTTGTTGTACTATGTATAGTATGGTTGTAGAAACCATTTATTTGAATCATCTGTTCTTCTATAGAAATGTCAATTTTGCTTTGCTTGAGAATTCTTAAATGTTCATTGATAGTATTATGTAGCCTTTCAATATCGCTATTGCTATTATGATTTAAACTTGATGTAAAGTTAATTTCAATATTCTTTTCTTTTAAGAACTCCATCATTCCATGTGATTTCATTCCGAGTTCGTTATCTGTTACAATTTTTTCAATATTTCCATAAGAGCTTAAATATCTTAAGATGCATTTCCTAAATTCGGGGTCTGATCTATTGGTAACACGAGTTATAAGTGCTACTTTACTAAATTTGTCTATCATGGTAACAAATATACTTTTATTTATGGAATAAAATACATCCATATGGATAATTTCATGTGGTCTTCTAGGGGTTTCAGATATTTTATAAGGAACTAGATCTGGATTCCTTTCGTATTTTGACAGCATACAAACTTCACAATTGTTTATAAATTCCGATACTTTCTTATACAAATATGGGTAATAATATTTATCTTTAATTTCTTTGTAGTTTTCATTGCATCCTCTATGGTTATTTTTCAAATGTTCATTAGAGATTATCTCTTCTAAATACTCCTCGTCGAGGATATCAATTAATTTCTTGAGACATCTGACAATTTTTAGATTACTATAATCTTTAAATAAGATTGATTTTAATTTATTAAATATGTCATCATCTACAAATAGTGCGTTTGTTTTTTCGTGATCAAAATGATTTTCTATAATTGTTTTCAGGAAATCATCGTCAAATTCCTTTGCCTTTATTACTTTTCTTTTGTGGTTATGTATGACTGAGTTTCTAATTGATACAGCGCCTGATATTATTTTTTGAAATATAACTTGATTGTCATAAATATTTATTGGTTTTTGCAATTCCTTAATTGAATTTAGATTTTCATTATTGTTAAAATTTTGATTTGATGATATGGTATTATTAATTTCAATTCTACTAAGACAGTCTGCCACCTTATTTAGGTGTCCTTCTTTATAGTTTATTTCATAATCATACTCTCCTATTTGAAGTCTCCACCGCATTAATTTCGAATTTGGCTCTTTTAAGTTATTTAACCATATTAGTGGTTTGTGGTCAGTAAAAAGTTTAATTTTCCTGCCATAGACATATGGCCTAAATTGTTTTAAACACCATACAATTCCAAGACATTCTTTCTCAATGGTGGAATAGTTTATTTCGTGTTCATTCAAAGTTCGAGATACGTATGCAATCGGTTTATCGTTCTGCGATAGAACTCCTCCAATAGCAACATTGCTCGCATCCGTAGTAATTTCAAAAGGTAAACTGAAGTCGGGATAAACTAATATTGGAGCATGAACCAACTTTTCCTTCAAAATGTTAAATGCATCGATGTAATTTATATCTTTTATATCTAAAATCGAGTCCTTTTTCAAGTATTTAGTCATGGGTTTAGTAATGTGTGCATAATTTTTTATGAATCTTCTATAATAGCCCGTCATTCCCAAGAATCTTTTTATTTCCTTTTCAGTTCTAGGAATTTGTAATTTTCTTATAACTTCAATTTTAGCTTGGTTCGGGGACACGCCTTCTTCATTTACTGTATGACCCAAAAATTCGACTTCTTTCCTGAAAAATTCACATTTATCTAATTGAATTTTGAGCCTTGCATTTCTTAATTTGTTAAGCACTGATTTCAAATTTTTTACATGTTCTTCTAGTCCATTGGAAAATACAATAATATCATCCATATAAACCATACACTCCCTTTTCGAAACATTTTCCCTTAAAATATTATCTACCAATCGTTGAAAAGTGCTCGGTGCATTTTTCAACCCGAATGGCATTCTATTAAATTCATAATGGCCGTTATCTACTGAAAATGCAGTTTTTTGTCTGTCCTTTTCATGGACTTCGATTTGGTGAAAACCGCTTTTGAGGTCAAGAATAGAAAAATAATTCGATTTTCCTAACTTGTCTAATATATCTGTTATATTTGGAATCGGATAATTATCCTCAATGGTTTTATCATTTAATTTTCGATAGTCAATGACTAATCTAAATTTCTTCATGCCCGATGCATCTGATTTCTTTGGTACAACCCAAACAGGACTGTTGTATGGACTACTGCTCGGTGCAATAATTCCATTACTTAACATTTCCAAAATCTGTTTTTGGATTTCATCTTTGTATATATAAGGGTACCGATAAATTTTACTTCTTATTGGTATTTCATCAGTGGTATCTATAGTATGCTTAATTTCGTGGGTAAAAGTCAATTTTCCATTATCAGAAAGTAAAACCTTAAAATCCCTAATTAGTTTCTCCAATTCTAATCTCTCCTTAGAATTAAGGTGTTCGGTTCTAATTTTCTTTAGAACTGAATCAACATCTATAATTTCGCTATTGATTTTTCCACTAATATCATTAATATTATGAATTTCCGAAATTTCTTCATACGTCAAAATCACTCCTGTATCTAAAACAATAGGTTTATTTGATTTATTATTAATCTTTACACACACTTCTCCATTTTCACATTTATAAAGACCTTCATTGAGAATTATTCCATTACCCTGCATAATATTATTAATTAATACGTCTCCATTTTCTAAAGGAAGACATATTTTACAATCTTGCTCTCCCGGTGGAATAGTTATCTTTACTTTCGTCGTTATTTTCTCAGAAAGTAATGGCAGTTTTGAACCATTTAGAAGTAAATACATCCCTTCGTAATTTATAATCGCTTTATTTTTCAATAAAATGTCGTTGCCTATTAATCCTTCAAAATTATTATTAAAATTGTAAACATAAAATTCAAACATTTGATTTGGCAAATTAAATTCCCTGAAAGCCTTCACCACGGCTTTATGTGTAACTATATGTGAATTTTTTAAAGCTAACATTTCCTTTGGTCCTTTTAATTGTACTATTTTACTTTGATGAAAAACATTTGGATTCACTAAGGAGTTTGTGGCTCCTGTATCAATCAAAAATTTGCACTTGTTAATTACTATGTAGGTGAGTTCATTGGAGCTGTCTGACAAAAATTTCCAATATCCATTGGTGTTGGTCTATCACTATCATTTATTGGCTGATTAGTTGAATCACTGCTAACGGTGTTATTTTGAAACGGGTTGTTTCGATTATTACTATCATTCTGTCTCGGAATATAATTTTGATATTGATCCTGATATCTGGTATAATTTTGATTCTGATGTTGATTTTGTCTGTGTCTTTGATTTTGATATTTATAGTTTTGATTTTTATTAAAGTTCGTATTTTGATTCACGCTTTTATTTCTATTGTCATGAGTAGAATTTGTTTCGTTTTTATTTGGAATTGGATTAGGATTATAGAAAGCATAATTCGTATCGTAAAGTATTTTCATCGCATTCTCGATATTATTTGGATTTCTACAAATTATAATGGAACGCATTGGTTCAATTAATTTGTTTTTAAATACGTCCAATGCTACCCTTTTATTAGCTGCAATGAGAGCATTGTAGCCCGCTTCGTTTTGATGTAATGATCGAGTTTTCATGTTAAGTCTTCTGAGATAAGTTATTATCTCGTCATAAAAATTCTTTGCATTAGTTTTAAATTTAACTGATCTTAATTTATCATATAACTGTTCATCTGTTAATCTATCGCCAAAGTTGTTAATAAGGGTTTCTTTTAGCTCTGTCCATCTTGTAAGGTGATTGTTTATTTCGGAAATGTCCTTAGCCGGTCCACTTAGTTTTGACTTAATTATGTCTAAAAATATTCCCTTCGACAAGTCATCATAGGTTTCTAAAATTTGCGTAATTCTGTCAACTAAGTCAATAAAGGTGTAGAGTTCGCTAAAACTACCGTTATAAACCGGTAATTTTGATAAATACTTTATAGGGTCAACCGTGACTGCGTTAAGTGCCATTTTACTATTATTTAAATTTTTTTGTCTAAATTAAAACTTTTTTCTTTGCTGATTTTTTTTTTATCAGAAACAATTTTTTTTTAGCGTAAAATTTTCACAATTTTTTTTTCACAATTTCTTAATATTCACTATTATTTTCTTATTAGTTACCATAAATTAGAGTTATCAGAAACAATTTTTTTTTTAGCGTAAATTTTTCACAATTTTTTTTTTCACAATTTCTTAATATTCAATATTATTTTCTTATTAGTTACCATAAATTAGAGCTGGTATGTTTCTCCCTCTTTCTTCCTTTATCCGTCGTATGGTTTTTCCTGCTGCCCGGACAAAACCTTTTCCTGGATTCCGAAAGTAAATCCTTTTCGAGGATTTATGTTTTCATCCTTTTTCTTCCTTTATCCGTCGTATGGTTTTTCCTGTTGCCCGGACAAAACCTTTTCCTGGATTCCGAAAGTAAATCCTTTTCGAGGATTTATGTTTTCATCCTTTTCCTGGATGGTGTTGAGTCGTGGATACCTTGTAGGATCCTACCGACTGCGCCAGTTTTAGATACAAACTTCTCTTGTGTAAGTTTCAAGTCTATCTGAATCTTTATTTCAAATTTTCCTTAACGCTAGCTTAATAAATAAATGTTTACAATTAGCTGATGAATTCTTCATAGTATATGTTTTCATTATGGCTCGCTATGGGTGGTCAAATGATATTTGCATTGATCTCTGTTTCTCTGTGGCTGGTTGGGGTAAATGGATTTTGTATATACAAAATCCATTTGCGACAATTTCGTTGATCATGGATTTTTGCTAATGCTGCAAAAATCCATAGTCATAATGAATTAAAATTCTGCGGACAGCGTGGGTGGCCCTGTAACTCCTAAGACCCTAAATCGGAGGATCGGTCTATATGCAGCTATATCCAAATCTGAACCGATCAGGGCCAAATTAACGATGAATATCGAAGGGCCTAAGACAACTCACTGTCCCGAATTTCAGCAAAATCGGATTATAAATGTGGCTTTTATGGGCCTAAGACCCTAAATCGGAAGATGGGTCTATATGACAGTAATATCCAAATCTGGACCGATCAGGGCCAAATCAAAGAAGGATGTTAAAGAGCCAAACACAACTCACTGTCCCTAATTTTGGTAAAATCGGATAATAAATGTGGCTTTTATGGGCCTAAGACCCTAAATCGGAGGATCGGTCTATATGGCAGCTATATCGAAATCTTTACCGATCTGGGCCAAATTAACGATGGAAGTCGAAGGGCCTAACACAACTCACTGTCCCAAATTTCAGCAAAATCGGATAATAAATGTGGCTTTTATGGCCCTAAATCGGCGGATCGGTCTATATGAAGATATATTCCGATATAGGCCATCTTCGAACTTCACCTGCTTATGAGCAAAAAAAAAAGAATCTGTGCAAAGTTTCAGCTATATATATACTTTATAGGGTCGGAAATGGATATTTCGATGTGTTACAAACGGAATGACAAAATGAATATACCCCCATGCTTCGGTGGTGGGTATAAAAAGGTTTCATTCACCAACGTTAACCAACTTTACTATGAACTCGCGACAATGTGCGATATCGTCTAATCTTGAGCGAAACGAGTTGAGTTTTCTATACCAGCCGTTCCCGATTGGGTCATAGAAGCTATGCTTTTCGATTATTATTGTGCATCCGGAGAGTGACAGGGCAAGGAGGTGAGCCATTCGCCGTATCCGTGGTCTCCGAGCCGATGGACAGCCATCACAATTTACTGTGGGCGAAATTGCGAATGTCATCCGTGGCGCAAAATCATCTAAGGCGTTGGGCCCCCACGGAATCTTTACATTGATGTTGAAGAATCTGGATTCATCTGGAGTTGAGTAGCTTACTACTGTTCTCAAACTGTCTTTGAACACCCTTATAGTTCCCAATGTCTGGAAAATGGGCAGAGTAATCCCGTTACTGAAGCCTGGAAAGGACTCGAATTTGGGGGAGTCGTAGAGACCCATCTCTCTTCTCTCACCAGTATCTAAGACGGTTGAGGCATTACTCCATCCACATGGATTTCGAAGACTGCATAGCACAACAACTGCTTTGCATGTCATCACCGCACACATTTGCCGTGGCTTCAATCAGCCCAGGTCATGTGATAGTACGGTCCTCGTGACACTGGACCTATCGAAGCCATTCGACACGGTCAGCAATGCCATACATTTTGAGGACATGGCCAACACGTCCTTCCAGCCAGGCCTGAAACGCTGGGTCGCGAATTATCTGTGTGCTCGCCAGTCATTTGTGGGATAGCATAGGGATAAGAAGTCGAAGCACCGTAGAGTGAAACAGGGAGTTCCGCAAGGTGGTGTGATGTCTCTGGCACTGTTTAACCTCTACCTATCCTCCATTCCACCTCCTCCAGACGGCATAGAGATCGTATCATATGCGGACGATTGTACGATCATGGCATCAGGGCCCCACCCATTGTTGACATCTGCGATAGGTTAAACGTCTACCTCAACGAACTTGCCTCATATTTCGCTGCAAGAAATCTGAAGATACCTGCCACTACAAATACGCGTGAGGTGAATACTGAGCTGACTGACAGTTCTCATGTGGACCACCTCCATTACGAGACAAAGATCCTACCAGTGCGAAGCCATAACTATTGTACATGCCGTCTAAGCAATACCTTTTGAGCTGTTATCGCAGAGACCATCCAAATCATCATCTTGTGGATAGATATCCACCGCTCAAAACCCTTAAGGTAGATCTACATGATCTAGAGCGTGAGGTTCAGCGCTACAAGAAAGAACCTCTAGATCAAGGGGCATATCAAGCAGGTCTAAACAACATTCATGCAGACACGGTAGCAGATGCGGCAATTTGCTATCGGGTGAATGTAGTCCTTGGAGAACAACCGCCTCCCATTGCACCTGAAGAATATCGACCTCATCCGGCAAACCAGAGTAGTTCTGGCTCAATTACGTTCCGCCAGATGCAGCCGCCTCAACTCAAGGATTGATGCCGACGTGCAAGATGTATGTCAGGGACCGCACGGTACACGTCACCTATTTAACTGCCCGGCCAGACCCACTCCACTCAGACCCAGATCCCTGTGGACACACCCCATCTTGGTCGCAGAATTCCTGGGTCTTGACACTCAACAAAATCAAGCAGACGAAAGATAGAACACAACAAAAAGCTGAAACAACAACCACCGAATGAACGATTTTCGGAAAATTTTCCGGAAAAAGAACGTAGCATCAGCTTTATAATTGCATTAAAGCTATGTTTGGTATTACTGAAAAGAATGGATTTAATCATCTCTGTTACCAAATCTGCCAACGGAAGTTTATTTTAAACAACATTTTAAGTCAAAACTTGTAACTGAATTAAATTTATTCAATTATACTCAAATTCGTAAACTATTTTGAACGAATATTTATTCAAATTGAAGAATATCATGTTTATATTGGGTAAATAAAAACGTTGTTTGCTATAGGATTATTAAACTTGTTGAGAAAAAACTTGGTTAAGTAAAATGACTTCCCAAACTAGGAATACCAAATTTGACTTTCGACTAATCGATTAGTTGACATTTTGGGTAAAAAAGGTCGAAAAGTCGAAATCGACATTCAAGGCTTAAAAAGTCGAATAGTTGAAAAAAGCTGCATAGACATACACGTATGACCTTGCTAATGTTGCTGCTAGGTAAGAACTGTTTCCAATTTTACGATTCATTGCTCCTTGATTTACGCTTGCATATCCAAGCGTAATTTTGGGATTACGTCATTATAATAGTTTTATGTTATGGAAGCTAAATTTGGAATAGATGGACTCCGATTTGGGGTAGACGGTCTTTTTTCATGTTTAATGTGTTTAATGGTGACGACAACAACACAATTTGGAAATTTAAAATTTTTTTAAAAATGATCTTTGATAATGCGGGATACATTATATCGAAAACAAGTAAGAGCGTGCTAAGTTCGGCCGGGCCGAATATTATATACCCTCCACCATGGATCGCATTTGTCGAGTTCTATGCGCGGTATCTCTTTTTAGGCAAACAAAGAATATTAAATAAGAACTATAATGCTATTGGGGCTATATCAAGTTATAGTCCGATTCGGTCGATAAATGACTGCTGAACATTGTAGAAATCATTGTGTTATAATTCATTCGGATAAGAATTGCGCCTTGTAGGGGCTCAAGGAGCAAAATCGGGAGAACAGTCTATATGGGAGCTGTTTCAAGCTATTGATCGATTCAGACCATATAAGACACGTATGTTGAAAGTCATGAGAGAAGCCGTTGTACAAAATTTCTGCCAAATCGGATGAGAATTGCGCCCTCTAGAGGCGCAGGTTATGTACCGATTTGCGCCATACTTAGCACAGTTATTGGAGGTCATAACAAAACACCTCATACAAAATGTCAGTCAAATCGGATAGCAATTGTAAAGTCAAGACCCAAGATCGGTTTATATGACAGCTATATCAAAACATCGACTGATTTGAACCATTTCAGTCTAAGGTAGTTAAAGGTAGTGAAACACTAGTTGAAAGTCGGGAAGGATATACAGACCATTTCAAGCTTTAATTCGTAAACAAACAAGTAACAAGTAAAAGCGTGCTAAGTTCGGCCGAGCCGAATCTTATATACCCTCCACCATGGATCGCATTTGTCGAGTTCTTTTCCCGGCATCTCTTCTTAGGCAAAAAAGGATATAAGAGAAGATTTGCTCTGCTATTAGAGCGATATCAAGATATGGTCCGGTTTGGACCACAATTAAATTATATGTTGGAGACCTGTCAGCCAATTCGAATAAGAATTGTGCCCTTTGGGGGCTCAAAAAGTAAAATAGAGAGATCGATTTATATGGGAGATGTATCGGGCTATAGACCGATTCAGACCATAATAAACACGTATGTTGATGGTCATGAGAGAATCCGTCGTACAAAATTTCAGGCAAATCGGAAAATAATTGCGACCTCCAGGGGCTCAAGAAGTCAAAATCCCAGATCGGTTTATATGGCAGCTATATCAGGTTATGAACTGATTTGAACCATACTTGGCACAGTCGTTGGATATTATAACAAAACACGTCGTGCCAAAATTCATTCAAATCGGATAAGAATTGCGCCCTCTAGAGGCTCAAGAAGTCAAGACCCAAGATCGGTTTATATGACAGCTATATCAAAACATGGACCGATATGGCCCATTTACAATACCAACCGACCTACACCAATAAGAAGTATTTTTGCAAAATTTCAAGCGGCTAGCTTTACTCCATCGGAAGTTAGCGTGCTTTCGACAGACAGACGGACGGACGGACAGACGGACGGACATGGCAAGATCGACATAAAATGTCACGACGATCACGAATACATATACTTTATGGGGTCTCAGACGAATGTTTCGAGTAGTTACAAATAGAATGACGAAATTAGTATACCCCCAATCTTATGGTGGAGGATATAAAAAGGGGTTAAATTCGGCCGGGCCGAACTTTGGAAACCTCGGTGGGTATGGCTTCCATCATAATCCGGTGCAAAATGTATAATTTATGCCCCCACAGCAGCTATTTCGAAATATGATCCGATTTGGACCAAATTCGACACGGATATTGAGTGGTTGAATAAGTACAAGTCATTGTTCAATTTTGTAGAACAAAATATTGGTCTTTTTGGAAGCCACATCCAAATATAGACCGATCTGAACCATGTACGACACGAATGTCAAAGGGCCTAACACAACTCACTGTCCCAAATTTCGGTATATATGGCAGGTATATCCAAATCTGGACCGAACTGGGCCAAATTGAAGAAGGGCCTAACACAACTTACTGTCCACAATTTTTGGTAAAATTGGACAATAAATGCACTTTTTGTGAGCCCTAGACCTTAAATCGAGAGATTGGTCTATATGGCAGGTATATCCAAATCTGGACCGATCTGGGTCATATTGAAGAAAGATGTCGAGTGGCTTAACACAACTTACTGTCCCAAAATGTTGGCGACATCGGACAATAAATACGCCATTCATGGGTTCAAAACCTTAAATCGAGATATCGGTCTATATGGCAGCTATATCCAAATCTCAACCGATCTGGGCCATATTGAAGAAGGATGTCGAAGGGCCTAAAACAACTTACTGTCCAAAATTTTGCTAAAATTGGATAATAAATACGCCTTTCATGGGTTCAAAGCGTTTTACTTTATTTTATGCTCACCATTTTTCTCCCCCTTACTCGCGACCTTTCCAGGCCTCAGTAGCAGAAGCACTCTGCCCATCTTCCAGACATCGGGTACTATAAGAGTGTTCAAAGTCAAGTTAAGGCAGTTGTAAGATACTCGACTCCAGATAGATTCAAATTCTACAGCCTCAGTGCAAAGATTCCGTACTGGCCAAACGCCTTGGATGACATTCGTAGGAGACACGTCGAATTCGACGAATGGCGCTCCTCCTAGCCTTGTCACTTTCGGGATGCTCAACAAATTGACGGTGGAACAACCTGGCGCATCTCTTCGGGTCAGTCACAGTTGGCTGAGGTCCTGTCACTCCTTCTACGGGGGTTCGATAGTGACTTAACTGTAGACGATAGCTTGCCTAAACCGGTACCTACGATACATTGCTGCAAGTGTTCCAGCCGCACCCCGCTCAAGTGGGCAAGTTATTGAGAGGAAATACCGAGACCATCCATCACTCGTTGCTGTTGCTGGAGGGAAATGTTACGTAGTTACTATAAAAATAGTGCTTCCCCAAAGATATTCCAAACATCTGTTTTGAGTGTATCAACTTTACTATTCAATTCCCAACAACCCTCCTTCCACAATGAATTAATGCCATGATTTGTTTCTCTTTTTTTTTTTGGGTTTCTTTGAGTTCTTTGTTAGTGAACCCAATTTATTTTTATTTTGCTTCTTTCTTTAATATCTTTTGCTTATTTGTCTTTTCCCATTATTTTTGTTTTTGCTTTTTTTCAAATACATTTTCCAAATATTTATTAACATTTATGTTTAAATTTGTCATTTGTTTCTGTTGTATTTCTTCTGAGATTATCGTCATTGTTTTTAGATCTATATATTCGCTTGTTTTTTGTTGGTTTCAGTTTAAATAATTAATAATAGTATAATTAATGAATAATATTAATTAACCATTTGTAATTGTATGCGATCATCACTTATGCAATAATATCAATTATTTTCATTTATCGTTTTAATGTTGCTGTTGTTGTTGTTGTTGTTGTGGTGTAGTGTAGTTGGTTTGTATTACTTGTATTGTTACAATAATAATATATTGTTGTTATACATCACAATACATAGTAGTTAATGCATGAAAATTGATAATTAACACAAAAGGAAAACTAACTGTGACAGAGACATAAAAACAAGGAAAGGATATGAAAATGGAAATGGAAAGATTTTTGTGAGGAATTTTAAGTACATAAATTGTGAAGGGGAAATGAAAGTTTATAGTCGTAATAATAGCAAAACTAGCCATCTGGATTTTGATAACAAAATGGTATCGAAGTTTCAATAACCATTGTTTGAAATATTGGGTTGCCCAAAAAGTAATTGCGGATTTTTCATATTGTCGGCGTTGACAAATTTTTTCACACCTTGTGACTCTGTAATTGCATTCTTTCTTCTGTCAGTTATCAGCTGTTACTTTTAGCTTGCTTTAAAAAAAAGTGTAAAAAAAGTATATTTGATTAAAGTTCATTCTAAGTTTTATTAAAAATGCATTTACTTTCTTTTAAAAAATTCGCAATTACTTTTTGGGCAACCCAATAGGTACTTCTGTTTTACTTCACGGTAATAACGGAGGTGTTTTTCAGTTCTAGTTCAACACTAGTCAGATGTGCTGCATCGATTTTTAGCGAAAAGTTGTACTGGATAGTTATGGTTATCATGCGAAAACAGCCGATTTGCAATTTATAATATGGTACTGTAACACTTTGGACGCCACCGTAGCGCAGAGGTCAGCATGTCCGCCTATGACGCTGAATGCCTGGGTTCAAATCCTGGCGTGAACATCAGAAAAAATGTTCAGCGGTGATTATCCCCTCCTTCTTTTTTATAAAAATGTTGTCTTTAGAAACAATTTAATGAAAATATTGTCTGAAAAAAAATTCAAAATAAAAATAATTCCGAGGCGGGTCCGAGGGAGACTAAAGTTTTGTCTTTAGAGAATGTTACTCTAAAATGTTCTCTCAGTAAAATTTCATTAACATTTGTTTAAAATGTTATCGATTCATTTGAATATAAACTTATCGTAAATTTGAATATAAACTTATCGATATTTATATCAAACTATCGAAACATCTGAATTTTATTTTTTGACACGTTTTGCAATGTTGACATGTTTTAGTAAGCTTTTTAAAAATAACATAAATATTAATAACTGTTTTTGTTTTTTGGGAAAAATCCACGACCCGTTATTTCTAAGCCGAATACGCTACCTTACATTTTATCGTCTACCTCGATAATATTTTAAATTATCGTATTTTAAGACTTTTTAATAAAATCAGCATAGAGTGAAATTTGTTATCGCATAATGTTATTAATGGGTCGATTATGGATTGTAACTCAACCGCAGTTGCGTTTGCAGGAAAAAAAACCTTGATATTAAAATTAGCATAACGTTGGAAACGTTTTGCTACTAAGAAATTCGAAAAATGTATGCAATTCAATAAAAAAAAAATTTAATTTTTATTACAAATTTGACTGTTGGCTACGCAACTAAAGTTGGGTTGCTATCCTTAATCGAGCCCTAAATGTTACCGATATTTCAAAAGTCCAACTGTTAACTGGCTTATCGGCCATTTTGTCGGATACTTTAAGGCTCGATAACATTCGATAACTTGGAGTCGCTCAATCCACCAGTTTGGTGAGAGGAAGGTTGTGGCTCAGGATGTCTCCACGGCATTTGATAGGGTCTGGCACGGTGCACTACTATCAAAGCTTGTCGCATTTGGTGTCGGTAATGGCTTCATTCGATTTATTTCGAGCTTTCTCAGAGATCGCACTATTCGAGTCGTTATAGATGGGTTCTCATCCAATGAGCCTAAATTGACCGCAGGTGTACCCCAGGGCTCTGTTCTTTCTCCTTCTCTTTTTCTTATTTTCATCAACGATCTGTTGGGTCAGACATCGAATCTGATCTACTCATTTGCGGATGACAGCAATCTCTGTCATTCGCACTTATTCGACCATTGGCCGAGTCTTCGAGAGATTGAGGACAAGAGGCGGGTTATGGATAATACACTCTGCCAGGATTTGCTGTCCATTTCTGAGTGGGGTCGAATGAATCGAGTAGATTTTAATGCACGGAAGACTCACTGCTGCTTGTTGTCACACAAACGATTCGCTGATCCATTACGATCATCTTTGTCTATCAACGGTATAGATGTTGAGCAATCACAAACTCTTGATGTTCTGGGAGTACAACTCACATGTATGGGCTGAAGCTTCAAAATCATCCCTGGAGCTACTGGACCGTGTACAGAAGGGAGTGATGGCGTTGAATGAGGACAGTGGGGTATCCAACTCTATTGCCTCCCTTCATCATCATTGCAATGTGGGTTGTTTGGCGCTGTTCTATCGGTACATTCATGGTGCGTGTTAGTCTGATATTCGTCTTTTTATTCCTGGTGTAAGGAAGTATGTCAGGGCACAATGCATTGTAGAGAGAATTCGACTTCTGGCTAATGTTTTTCCCACCCACTTTGACATCCAAAGATTTAAGACAAATATCAAAGAGCACTACACCCTTTTCCCTCCCTGCAATTCCTAATTCCTCTCGCACTGCACGCAGGTGAAATCCCCCACCCCTGCGTGTTGTTTAAAAAAAAAAAAAAGTTATAGTCCGATTCGGACCATAAATGAATGCTGAACATCGTAGAAGTCATTGTGTAATATTTCAGTTCATTCGGATAAGAATTGCGCCTTGTAGGGGCTCAAGAAGCAAAATCGGGAGATTGGTTTATATGGGAGCTGTATCAAGCTATAGATCGATTCAGACCATATTAAACACGTATGTTGAAGGTCATGAAGGAAGCCGTTGTATAAAATTTCTTCCAAATCGGATGAGAATTGCGCCCTCTAGAGTCTCAAGAAGTTAAGATCCTAGATCGATTTATATGGCAGCTATATCAATAGCACAGTTATTGGAAGTCATAACAAAACACCTCGTGCGAAATTTCAGCCAAATCGGATGAGAATTGTACAACTCACATGTCTCAAGAAGCCAAGATCCAAGATCGGTTTATATGACAGCTATACCAAATTATGAACCGATTTGAATCATATTAAACACAGTTGTTTGGAAGTGACACCAAAACACTACGTGCAAAATTTTAGTGAAATCGGACGAGAATTGCACCCTCTAGAAGCTCAAGAAGTCAAGACCCAAGATCGGTTTATATGGCAGCTATATCAAAACATGGACCGATTTGGACCATTTACAATCCCAACCGACCTACACTAATAAAAAGTATTTTTGCAAAATTTCAAGCGGCTAGCTTTACTCCTTCGAAAGAAAGCTTGCTTTGGACATACAGACGGACAGACGGACATGGCTAAATCGACTTAAAATGACATGACGATCTAGTATATATATACTTTATGGGGTCTCAGGCGCATATTTCGAGGTTTTACAAACAGAATGACGAAATTAGTATACCCCCATCCTATGGTAAAGGGTATAAAAAAAAATTTCACGACTTTTAAAACTTTTTTAAGAAAATAAAATCTGCATGAGTACAAATCATTTGTTATCGGCTGTTATCGCATAATAGTTATTTAGTGCACTTTATCGGTTGGAATTTATAAAGTGCATCCGCTCTTCAAAGTTCTCCAGTTTTACCACTTTCAACATTTATTTAAAAATTTATCGATTAATTAAATAGTTTTTTTTTAATTTGGAAAATTTTCAAAGCACTCTTTTTCATGCCATCACGTTATCGAAATGAAATTGAATAATTTAGGAACTATAACGACGATATTTAAGACTTTTGAAAAAAAAATTTGTGTAATAATTTCTTGTTTTTTTTTCTTTTTTGGGAAAAAATTGGAATTGTTGGTTGTTATACAGTCAAACGTAAAAAATATTTAATTCACAATTTTATAAAAATGCAAAAAATTGTTTTTTTTAATTTTTATAAAAGAAATGCTTTGTTCTTGCCAAAAATTGTTTGATTTTAAACTTAACTATTTATGACAATACGTGTACTTCATTACATTATTTCGTTTTTGGAGATGTTAGATGCTGTTTGTTGTTCAGGGTCATTATATTGCTTGAGTTTTGTGTACGGCTGAGGGTTATGTGGTATGGGACTCTATTTGCTATACATATTAGCAAAGTTATTTTGGTGTTTTCTTTGGATTTTAATTGGGTTTTATTAACGCATCTCAGCTTTGTAGCTTCTTTACGGCAAAACAATTATTCTTCATGTTCCAAAATAAGCGTGCTGAGTTCGGGCCGGGCCGAATCTTATATAACCTCCACCATGTATCGCATTTGTCGAGTTCTTTCCTGATAATTGAATTGAATGTTGGAGACCACAGTAGAAGTCTATGTGTAAAATTTCAGCTCAAGATGTGAAATAGGGAGATCGGTTTATATGGGAGCTGTATCAGGCTAAAGACCGATTTAGACCATATTTGACACATATGTTTGAGGTCGTGGGTGGAGCCGTTGAGCAAAATTTCAGCTAAATCGGATAATAATTACGACCTCTTGAGGCTCAAGAAGTCAAAATCCCAGTTCGGTTTATATGGCAGCTGTATTTGGTTATGGACCGATTTAAACCATATTTGGCACAGTTGTTGGAAGTCATAACAAAACACCTCATGCGAAATTTCAGCCAAATAGGATAGGAATTGCGCCCTCTAGTCGGTCAAGAAGTCAAGATTCGAGATCGGTTTATATGGCAGCCCTACCAAAACGTTTACCGATATGGCCCATTTACAATCCCAACTGACCTACACTAATAAAAAGTATTTGTGCAAAATTTCAAGCGAATAGCTTTACTCCTTCGAAAGTTAGCCTGCTTTTGACAGACAGACGGACGGACGGACATGGCTAGACCGACTTAAAATGTCATGACGATCAAGAATATATGTACATTGTGGGGACTTAAACGAATATTTAGAGGAGTTACAAAGAGAATGACGAAATTAGTATACCCCCATCTTATGGTGGAGGGTATAAAAAGGGAATTTTATTAAAACAAAATTAAGAAGGAAAGGAAACCTTTGCTTTCAGTTCTTTTTAAGTTTTCTGCATTAACAAAATCCCTCTTCTTTACAATTTTTTTTATACCCTCCACCATAGGATGGGGGGGGTATACTAATTTCGTCATTCTGTAACTACTCGAAATATTCGTCTGAGACCCCATAAAGTATATATATTCTTGATCGTCGCGACATTTTATGTCGATCTAGACATGTCCGTCCGTCCGTCCGTCTGTCTGTCGAAAGCACGCTATCTTCCGAAGGAGTAAAGCTAGCCGCTTGAAATTTTGCACAAATACTTTTTATTAGTGTAGGTCGGTTGGGATTGTAAATGGGCCATATCGGTAAACGTTTTGGTATAGCTGCCATATAAACCGATCTTGGATCTTGACTTCTTAAGCCTCTAGAGTGCGCTATTCTTATCGACGTGTTTTGTTATGATATCCAACAACTTTGCCAAGTATGGTTCAAATCGGTTCATAACCTGATATAGCTGTCATATAAATAGATCTAGGGACTTGACTTCTTGAGCTTCTAGAGGGCGCAATTCCTACCCGATTTGGCTGAAATTTTGCATGACGTATTTTATTCTTACTTTCAATAACTGTGTCAAATAAGGTTCAAATCGGTTAATAACCTGATATAGCTGCCATATAAACCGATCTGGGATTTTGAATTCTTGAGCCTCTAGAGGCCGCAATTATTATCTGATTTGCCTGAAATTTTGTATGACGGATTCTCTCATGACCATCAACATACGTGTTTATTATGGTCTGAATCGGTCTCTAGCCCGATATAGCTCCCATACAAATCTATCTCTCTATTTTACTTCTTGAGCCCCCAAAGGGCGCAATTCTTATTCGAATTGGCTGACATTTTACACAGGTCTCCAACATATAATTTAATTGTGGTTCAAACCGGACCATATCTTGATATCGCTCTAATAGTACATCAAATCTTTTCTTATATCCTTTTTTGCTTAAGAAGAGATGTCGGGAAAAGAACTCGACAAATGCGATTCATGGTGGAGGGTATATAAGATTCCGCCCGGCCGAACTTAGCACGCTTTTACGTGTTTGTTCTCTAGTAATTGTCTTGACCTCTTCTAGACTTTGTCGACTTAAAAAATTATATACTCGTATAATTAAACAATAAATAACATAGTTTAAGTGTTTGGTGCTGCTATTTAAAAAGTGTTGCAAAACGTATTTTTTTATGGTTCCTGTAAGTCCTCTGTTTGTTAAAACAGTAAAAGAAAGGAGTTCAACGCAAGTTTGAACAGTGTCAGAGAAGAGAGGTTTAAGGAGAAGATGCAGGAAATAGGTTGACATATCGCTGAGTAAGTAGAAAAATACCTCAAAAATTCTTTAAAATCAGAAGTTTTAGTTAAAATTTTATTTTGAATTTTTTGTTTCATTGTTTTGCTTCAAATATCATGCGTTTAACAATTTTCATTTACTGTTCTTAACTACTGTAGCTTTTTGTTAAGTGGGATTTCGATTTTCTTATAGGAATTGAGGATGTATATATGGGACTCCTTCGGCTTCTAAGTACTTTCTATTATGTATACATTTTTTTCTTTAAGTAAAACTTATTTTTGTTTATATATTTATTCTTTTTTTTTTTTTTTTTGCTATCTTCGTTCGGCTTTGTAAAGTTTCACCGTTTCATAACTTAAATTCCAGATGCCATACATAAAACAAACATAATGGCAGCACTTAGTAACGCCGTTACGGGCACCGTAACTATCCAAGCATATGCTATATTTCTAAACAAATGCCAATCAACACTGCCATCGCCACCGCCACCTCCAGGTTTTGATTCTTTTGGCTCCACTGTTGTTTTGTAAATTTCCTGAGTACCATTCTCCAAAGCCTGCTGATGTCCATCTTTGGCAAGTTCATCGTGAATTTTTGGCTTTGATTCCGTTTTACTTGAACTTTTGCCCTTGGAGGCTATGTGTCCCACAAATACCACTGAGCCCACCTTGCAGTGTGTAGTGGAAATCGGTATGCCAACTTTGCTGGCCAGCAGTACAGTTATAGCGGCACCAATTTCGATAGTAAAACCCCTAGAAGAAAACAAATGCTCTTAGTAAGTTAGGAAAATAAATACAGACACAGAAATACAGACTGGACCCATTGGTATATATGTACATCATAGCTGCAAAAAGCAGAAACGGCATTAAATTCATTTTAAAGGGCAGTATGCACCTTTAGCGAAATGTTCGTTACCTTAAGGAATACATTGACATATCCTAGGCGAAATTAACGATACCGAACGATGCCGAAAATTTCGCTTGCACGTACGCAGCTCAAACCAGCAAGGAAGGGCAAAAGTTGAGCGGTGCCGACTGTATAATATCCTACACCTACCCTATAATTACATTGTGGGAGCTATATCCAATTGTCAACCAATATTGATCGACCTCGGCGGATGTTTTCAGATGGGTTATTTAACAATCCGTATCAAATGTTGAGCAAATATGTTCAAACTATAATAACTACGGTTGACAAATTACAACATTATTGAAAAGTACCCAAAATCTGACGAACATATATATGGCAGCTATATCTCATTCCGAACCGATTTCGAACAAACTTCTCAGATAATGTGGTAGGTGCCGAGTAAAGCGTTGTGCAAAATTTTGGCAATATTGGTCAATAAATGTGTTTGCAGTGATTCTAGAAGTGAAAATGTGGCCCAATACTATGGAATTCACCAGTAATGTGTAGAGTCATAAGAAAATCCTTCCCGTCAAATTTCGAGAGAATCGGTTAAACAATGAGCACCTTAGGGCAATATTTCTCAAAATCGGACGAACATATATATGGGAGCTATACCTAAATCTGAACGGATTTCGAGCAATCTTCTCAGATATTGTGGCAGTCGTCGAGGAAAGCGTTTTGCAAAATTTTGGCAAGATGGGTCAATAAAAGCACTTGCTGTGACTCTAGAAGTTAAAATCGGGCGATATATATATTAGAGTTATATCTAAATTTGAACCGATTTTCATGATATTCACAAGTAATGTCGAGAACCAAGGGAAAATCCTTCTTGCCAAATTTCGAGAGAATCGATTAGCAAATGACCATTTTATTGTAATATTACTGCAAATCGGATGAACATATATATGGGAGCTATATTTAAATGTGAACCGATTTGGAGCAAACGTTACTTCAGGAAGTCGTCACGTTGTACGAATTTTAGGGAAGATTGGTTGATAAATGCGCTTGCAGTGGTTCTAGGAGAGAAAATCGAGCGATATTTATATATGAGAGCTATATCTAAATCTGAACCGATTTCTATGAAATTCACCAGTAATGTCGAGAGTCATAAGAAAATTCTTCCTGCCAAATTTCGAGACAAATTACCATTCGATTGCATTATTACTGCAAATCGTACAAACATATATATGGGAGCTATATCCAAATCTGAGCCGATTTTTTCCAATTTCAAAAGGCTTCGTCTCTAGGCCGAGAAACAAGCCTGTACCAAATTTGAAGACGATCGGATTAAAACTGCGACCTGTACTTTGTACAGAAATTAACATGAATAGACAGACAGACGGACATAGCTAAATCGGTTCCGAAAGTGATTCTGAGTCGATCGGTATATTTATCAATGGGTCTATATCTCTATTCCTTCTGGGTGTTACAAACAAATGCACCAAGTTATAATACCCTGTACCACAGTAGTGGTGTAGGGAATAATGAAGCTTGACGTAGTGGGTATTGCAGTTTTTTTTTTCTCACAGTTACAAATGAAAGTATAAGTTTTGATAGGTCTGTAGCAAGTTATTCGCAACTAAAAAATTTCAAATACAGTACAGTGAAAATCGGGTACAATTATAATTCGATGTTAGTCGCCATCATGTGTCTACATAACTATTTTCTAGTGGAGACATAAATGTCTTGGCTGCAACCGAAAATTTTGGTTGAGATGCGTAATTCACTTAACCCTATAAGTTAACTGAACCCATGGGTATATATGCACATTATTGCTGTAAAAAGCAGAAACGGTTTCTCGATACTTTCTTTGGGAAATGAAATGCCTAACATAACGAGTAGTTTTGGGTGGTTTTCATCCTTAAAGCCTAGTGCTGACATCGACTTTTTGCCCGAAAAACTATCAGACAATATTATCAGCAAGTAAGGATAGGCTAAAGTCGGGCGAAGCCCAGACATGAACCAACATAGGGGAGTGGCATGGAGAACAATTAAGGGGATTTTGTAAGTAGCACGGAATTTCTATCCCGGCCGACACGGGATAACTACGAGCACCACTCAGGCTGGACTTTGAGCTCCGACTTGTGTCGGCTACCGGGGCGCGTCCACAAGTTACGGATGGTGGAAAGCTCTGTTTTAATGCGTAATAGCTGCAAATGCGGCCGCGGGGAGTCAGTGGCACTGGCTCTTAATTAAATACTGAGTGCCAATGATACTCGAGATGACAAGGCGAGTTACTGGCGCGTTCAAATAACCAATAAGGCGGCTGGAGGCGAGCGTCGGATCTTGGAGCAAGCGGCTCGCCACAACGAGGGATACATGTGCAATCCCACAAAAACTTATGCGGTTGGGGTGCTGGCCCAGTAACCCGCCCCCGGAAAACTGTGGGAAACAAAGGATTATACGCGCTGGCGGATGTATTAGAGAAGTACAAGGCAGATATTACCGCGTTACAGGAAGTGCGTTGAACTGGGAATGGCTTCACTACAACACTAAACGATGACGAACTATACATGAATTTGGCTGTGGATTTGTGGTTAGTCGGAGACTGAAGTACCTAATCTCCAGCTTTACTCTGGTGGATGAGAAGCTAGCCATAATCCCCATAAAAGCCAAATTCTTCAACATCAGCCTTATTTGCAACCATGCCCCGACGGAAGACAAGGACAAGCAAACCAAGGATATTTTCTACTAGCGCCTAGAGAGAGAATATGACAGCTGCCCCGCCCTTGATATTAAATACGAAGATATGGAAGGAAGACATATTTAGTCCAACAGTCCGAAAGTATAGCCTCCACGTGAAAACGTCCGGTAATGGGTTGAGGCTGATGGATTTTGCCGCGGCAAATACATGGTAGTTTGTAGCACCAGATTTCAACATAAAAGTATTCACAAAGCCACATGGCTGTCACCCGATCAAAACACAAAGAACCAAATTGATCACGTTGTGATAGATGGAAGGCATTCATCCAGCGTGTTAGATGAACGATCGATACGTGGAGCGAATATCGATTCGAATCATTACCTTGTTGCAGCGAAGGTTCGCACCCTTTTGATCATAGCGTAGGAAAGTACGATCTGACACTGCACGGAAGCACGACATTGAAAAGCTGCAAACACAACAGATGGCAGCGACATACTCCACTCAACTGCTTGATGAAAGCACTCTTTGTTTCGATGATATAATGGCGCAGTGGCAAACAATTGCCCACTCCATAGAAAATGCCGCGAAATTCGTACTTGGATACCGGAAGCCTCCCCCAAGAAACCCATGGTACGACCAAGAGTGTCGAGATGTTACTGAAGCCAAGAATGCGGCATACAGAGCAACCCTGCAATCAGTAGCAACGCGCCAGATGAAGGAGAAAGGTCTATTCCGCAGAAAGAAAAAGGAAATGAAAAGACGAGAGTGTGAGCGAATTGAGATGTACAGGAGTCAGAATGAAGTCCGGAAATTCTGGCATTGGTGCAGGCACATCCTCCTCCAGAGAAAAGGAAGGAAATCGGGTAACTTACACAGATAACATGCTGAGGGTATGGAAAGGATATTTTACCCAACTGCTAGTTTCCGCGGTTGGCGGCAAAGAGGATACCTCAGAACCAATCAATGATGATGGTATTGAATGTTTACCTCCTAGTCAGAATGAGGTCCAAGTAGCAGTGACCCGACTGAAGAACAACAAGGCAGCAGGAGCCGACGGGTTACTTGCTGAAATATTTAAGTTCGGAGGCGACACGCTGATAAGGCGTATGTATCAGCTTGTCTGCGCAATCTGCATACTATGTCTCGTACAACCTCAGCATACTATGTATCGTACACAAGAAAGAAGATAAAACGGAATGTGCCAACTACAGAGGAATAAGTTTCCTCCCCATCGCATACAAGATACTATCGAGCGTACTGTGTGAAAGATTAACTCTAGAATACTAAACATTTTTTTATGTTTAGTATTCCAGGGTTAAAACCAAAAGTCAATGAAATAATTGGGTCCTATCAATGCGGCTTTAGGTCGGTAAGTCCACCCTAGACCAGATACTGCGCCAAATCCTGGAAAAGACCCGAGAAGGACAAATCAACACCTACCATCACTTAGTTGACTACAAAGCGGCTTTCGGTACCCATTTACGATTAAAAGTATTTCAAGCCATGTCTGAGTTTGGTATCCTTGCAAAATTTATAAGACTCTGCAGGATGACACTTGCTGTTACGCGTTCCTCAGTAAGAATGGGAAACCATTTAATACCAAACGATGTTTCAGACAAGGAGACAGTCTATCGTGTGATCTCCTTAATATCCTGCTGGAGAAGATTATACGAGATGCAGATGTGAATAGATATGGCACACTAATCACAAGAGAACAACACATGCTACTCGCCTATGCCGACGACATCGACATCATAGGTCGATCACACGAAGTAGTAACTCCAGCCTTTGAAAGATTCGAAAGAGAGTCAGTCAAAATGGGTCTGGCAGTAAATGGAGATAAGACGAAATGGATGGTTTCGACTCCCAAAACGCCTTGTAAAACCGAGCAGATAAAGAAAATGGAGAAAGTTGGGAACCACAACTTTGACATAGTCGGTAACCTTATCTACCTCGGCACCGCCGTAACCGAAACGAATGACACCAGTTTTGAGATAAAGCGAAGAATAATACTGGCAAACAAATGCTACTTTGGACTAAGTAAGAAGTTTAGAAACAAGGCCACCTCTCGACAAACGAAGATTACACTATACAAGGCACTGATACTACCCGTGCTGTTATATAGTTCTAAGGCATGGGTACTTGTGAAAGCAGATGGGGCAGTGCTTGGAGTATTTGAGAGAAAGATTCTTCGTAAAATATATGGACCAGTTTGCGTTAATGGAGAATATAGGCGACGCATGAACCACGAGCTGTATGACGACGATAGCATAGTTGCACGCATCAAAATACAACAGCTGCGTTGGCTAGGTCATATTGTCAGAATGGATGAAGAAGCTCCAGCAAAGAAGTCTTTTGAAAACACGCAAACCGGGAAAACCAAAAGCCCGATGGAAAGATCAAGTGGTGGGAGACACCTCGAAACTTGGTGTCAGAGATTTTAGAATGAGCGCAGAAGATCGAGGCGCTTGGAAAATAGCGTTCCAAGTGCGTTCGAATAGTGGAACGAATGTTCTGTCCGTCGGATTTCCACGGAAACCACGCTTTGTGAGCAGTAGCCACACATAATGTACACAATAAATGTAATTTCTTTTGGTGGTGTATAACAAAAATATTACAATGTTCTGGGCGGTAAATTAGTTTGAACCCTACAAGTAATCTGGACTGCAAGATATGTTCCTGTTATGTTGTAGAGTGTCAGATCGTATGCTTTACAGCTTCCGGTGGTGATTTTTAGGAGCTGTGTTTTGCTGGACTTTGTACCTACTAACTCGCGTCTATTTTTGCGAGTTAACAGAGGTATTGAATGAGTCCTCCAGGTTCGTCAGTGCGATCTCTAAGGTGGACTGGGCAGTGAATTCATTTGAATCAAACAAGACAACATGACCTACAATGTATCAAAGAACAGGACCATTTCCCAAACGACTGCTTGGAGCGATTATTTAGCCGACTTGGTGGGAGCTTAAAATGATTTTCATCCCAAAGACGGGCAAACCGAACTCCCTTCCCTAGTATTACAGGCCAATCAGTCTCATATACCTCGTCTTGGAAAATTCTTGATACGTGTGTTAGAGACCGTCACCCGTTCACTGGTATGCGGTTATCAGCATGTTTATTAAGAGTCTAATGGATGGGTCCAAGCTGGATGGGTTCGCCGGAGAAGGGGTTTTTTTAAATGTCTAGGAATTAGGGAGTCACACAGACTTCTGGCGATCATCAGGGCCTTGGAGGTAATCCTAAGTCGGGAGCAGCAGCTCCCTCAGGCTATTACAATTTATGTGGACTGTCAGGCGGCGCTAAGGGCCCTGGCTACGGGTCATGTGAAGTCGAGGCATCTCGCGAAATGCAAGCTGCTACCAAATTGTGCAGGGCTCCGGTTCTGTAAGTGCGACGCCGGTGGTAAACGCCCTCTGTGTTGGCTGTTTGGGATGGTGGATATCTACGGCGAATGCGTAGACTTGGCTTGAGCTGGCGCTGGGGTCGTTCTCCGTAACTTCCTTAAGCTGGGGAAGGGCGACCTTGAATTGTTGGTGGGAGGTCAGACCGACCTTGGTAGAAAACCATACTCTGGGTTGGAGTTTTTCACCAAGAGGCGAAAGATGGGTGTGCTGTATAGAGTAGAGCTGCGGCTTCCCCGGACCCCAAGTATTTAGGCGTAATTCTTGATTAGAGACTATGCTGGAAAAGGAATAACGAGCAAAAGGTCAAATAAGTGACTGCGCTCTACTCCTGTCGCAACTCGAAAGGAAAGAGTTGGGGGCATAGGCAGGGAACAGTACACTGGATATTTACGGTGATTGTTGTTGTTGTTGTTGTTGTTGTTGTTGTTGTTGTTGTAGCAGTTTATTGTATTCTATCTCTCGTCTGCTTGATTCTGTTGAGTGTCAAGACTCAGGAACTCTGCGACTAAGATGGGGTGCGTCCAAAGGGATCTGAGTCTGAGTCGAGTGGGTCTGGCCGGGCAGTTAAATGGGTGACGTGACATATTGCACGTCGGCATCAATCCTAGCTCTGAAGGAATTGAGGCGGCTGCATCTGCCGGAACGTAATTGAGCCAGAACTACTCTGGTTTGCCGGGGGAGATCGATTTCTTCAGGTGCAATGGGTGGCGGTCGTTCTCCAAGGACAACATTCACCCGGTAGCCGTTTACCGCATCTGCTACCGTGTCTGCAAGAATGTTGTTTAGATGTGCTTGATATGTCGCTTGATCCAGAAGTTCTCTCTTGTAGCGCTGAACCTCACGCTCTAGATCAAGTAGATCTACCTAAAGGCTTCTGGGCGGTGGATATCTATCCACAAGATGATGACTTGGATGGACTCTGCGATAGCAGCTCAAAAGGTATTGCTTAGACAGCATGTAGTTATGTCTTCGCACTGGTACGATCTTTGTCTGCTGATGGAGGTGGTCCACATGAGAACTGAGGAGACAGCCCGTCGCAGTTCGGAGGGCGGTATTCTGACAGATCTGAATATTATTCCACTGCGTGTCACAAAATTGACGAGAACACACTGGCGCTGCATAACTTACCACAGATCGGTCAATTGCTTTGTACGTAGTCAACAAGGTTTCTTTGTCTGCACCCCAAGTGCTGCCAGCAAGTGACTTGAGGACCTTGTTTCTACTTTTGACTCTATCGCAAATTGCTGTGGCATGTGGGGAGAAAGTGTAAGAGCTGTCAAATGTGACGCCAAGTATTTTGGGACACTTGATGGTCGGAATCATTTCTTCATCGACCACAGTCAGCTCAGTATTCACCTCACGCGTATTTGTCGTGAACAGTGTGGCTGAAGATTTGGTGGCGGATATCTTCAGATTTCTTGCAGCGAAATATGAGGCAAGCTCGTTGAGGTAGACGTTCAACCTATCGCAGATGTCATCAATGGGTGGGGGGCCTGATGACATGATTGTACAATCGTCCGCATAGGATACGATCTCTATGCCGTCTGGAGGGGGTGGAATGGAGGATAGGTAGAGGTTAAACAGTGCCGGAGATATCACCCCACCTTGGGGAACTCCCTGTTTCACTCTACGGTGTTTCGACTTCTAATCCCTAAATTCCACAAATGACTGGCGACCACACAGATAATTCGCGACCCATCGTTTCAGGCCTGGCTGGAGGGACGTGTTGGCGATGTCCTCAAATAATTTTGCATGGCTGACCGTGTTGAATGCCTTCGATAGGTCCAGTGCCACGAGGACCGTCCTATCACAGGGCCTGGGCTGATTAAAGCCACGGCTAATGTGTGCCGTGATGGCATGTAAAGCTGTCGTTGTGCTATGTCTTTGAAATCCATGTTGATGTTCGGCGAATGGAAATTCTTCTACGAGGCTCGGGAGGAGTAATGCCTCAAGCGTCTTGCCACTGGTGAGAGAAGGGAGATCGGTCTGTACGACTCCCCCAAACTCGGGTCTTTTCCAGGCTTCAGTAGCGGGATCACTCTGTCCATTTTCCAGACATCGGGCACTATAAGAGTGTTCAAAGACAGGTTGAGAACAGTAGTAAGGTACTCAACTCCAGGTGAATCCAGATTCTTCAACATAAATGTAGAGATTTCGTCGGGGCCCAACGCCTTGGATGATTTGGCGCCACGGATGACATTCGTAATTTCGCCCACAATAAATTGTGATGGCTGTCCATCGGCTCGGAGACCACGAATACGGCGAATGGCTTACCTCCTTGCCCTGTCACTCTCCGGATGCACAATAAATTGACGGTTGAACAACTTGCCGCATCTCTTCGGATCAGTCTCGGTTTCTTCGCCAAAAGTGACTGAGGTCCTGTCATCCCGTCTACCGGGGTTCGAGAGTGACTTAACAGTAGACCTCAGCTCGCCTAAGCCGGTGCCTAAGTTACATTGCTCCAAATGTTCCAACCGCAAACATAGTCCGACGACAAGGACGCAGAAGGCGACGACGTCAACGCTTGTGACCCGCACAGCACCTTGCAACATATCCAGTTTGACTATACTCCCGTAGTGAAGTTAGGCCAGAGCAAGAACGGAAATGTACCCACTCCATGCACCGGTTACACCTCACCGACACCGACCGATGATGGAGGCGGTTCTGGCAAACCGAACAGAACCAGGTTCCGGGGTTCTTTTCAATCCCGGCACGGTCCAGAAGCGTACGGAGAAGGCACTCCGGGATGTATCTCTCCCATGACGAAAAAAGACGAACACGAACACTGAGGCGGCAGCCCTTGCCGAACAGGAGTTCCATCGCAAAGTCCATCAATCCGCAAAGTCCAAGTTTTCATAAAACGCTGCCTACGACAAATAATTGGAATTTTCTGGCCATACCGTATTTCAAATGAAGAATTGCAAATAAGAACACTTCCCCCGTCGATGTAGAAATCCGGAAGACAAAATTAACTTGGTTGAGTCATACGCAAGGACAGCGAGGGAGGGCACGCCCGAAAAACACATGGATCCGCTGTACGAAGAGAGAGAGAGAGAGAGAGAGTTGGAATCAACCCATATATCGTCGAATCAAGCCAAGGTTTTGGCCAACGATGGAGACAGCTTGTTGATGCTTTATGTTCACACTGAACAGTTTACAATCGGTCATATTTTATTGTTATATATTTAATATACTCCAATTGTAAATGAAGGACATATATAAATATACATAAACTTGGTAACTGGTGTACTCGCCCACTCCGTGCCTTTCGCCTGCATCTTATTTCGTAGAACGTTGTTAGGTAAAGTTCCAGAAAATGAAAAACTAATTTGGGTGATTAAACCAGTGAGTGGTCTGCGTAATATAATATGCTTGGAGTTTGTACTACGACTCTACTCTTTTTACCACGCATATTTTGAGTGATGCCATGCGGCCTACATAGCTCTTTTGTTTTGAGAGTGAAAGGAAGATTCTTATGCAGAAACCCCTCTAACAAATTCTTTATATATATCCGGCATTTTCGACGATTAATTACATCCAGTGTATCAGTATAGACGCTCTTTGAATTTGCACATAAAATACTTACGTGGATGAGGTAATCCTGGTTAGATCATTGCCAATGGTCTCAATTACTCGTCGACCCCAAAGCCATAAACCTATGGAGATGCCAATGCCACCATATATTAAAATGTAAATAGGACTTTCGGCCTTTTGCATCACAGAGCCTTCACGATAAATCATATACAGAGCAATCAGGGGACCGATGGCATTACTAAAAGCAAAAGAAAAAAACAAAACAAACAAACAAAAAATTTTATTTCGATTTGAAAAAAACTCCCTTCTATATATTTTCATCACTCACCTGACATCATTGCCACCATGGGCAAAACTACCAAAAGTAGCCGTTAGGATTTGTAGAAACGAAAATAACATGGAAATTTCTTCCGTTTCCTCGTCGTTGTGCTCCGTTGTGGGATTTTTAAATTCATTTATGGCCTCCTTACTTTCAATCAAAGGAACTTTACTCGAGTTGGGCGAGAGTGTGGTGGAAATCATCATCTCCAAACTGGTGCCACTTTCGACCACTGTCAGGTTCTTTGGCGTTTCACCAACCCTATCACATTCATCTTTCGACACCAAGGAACAGGCAGTATTTTCTTTAATGGGATTATTATTATTCGCAGTAGCTGCTACATTGGCGGTTATATTTGGAAGCTCATTCGTTGGGGATGTGACTGGCAACGTCTCGTTGTGGGGTGGCGGCTTAAAACAGTCCTCCAAAGAATTCAAATTGCCCTTAGCGTTCGATTTTTGAAGACCATTTAGGCCCACATGATGACCATTGCCGTTACCGTTGCCGTTGCCGTTTCCATTACCATGTTCATCGATAAAATTCAAACTGGTTATGGTCAAATCGGTATTGTCCAAGCTAGCCTTGCCCAAGAGATCTTCGGCCTTTTTGATGATTTCCGGATTTATCTTATAGCCATCGGGCGTGGTACCGTTGGCTTTGTTACCACTCAAATTGAAGGGAGCTAATTTAAAAGTTTTCGGCGAATTGTCTGTCAACGAGACCAGCTCGGTTATCTCAGCAATTGCAGGCAGTTGTTTGCCATCGCTCACCAAACTGAGAGGACGACGATTTTTCTTAGGACTACCGGACGGTGATGATTCTGAAAAAGAAGACAGCATGAACAAAATTGTTTTCCTAGTCCAAAGGTTTCGGTATTTTGTCTACTTACCCACAGAATCCTCAAATTGAAACTTGACAGGATTCTTGGCTCTTAGCTGTTTGGCGATTTTACGTTTCTGCACAGGCACCAATATTAATTGAGTCAAAATGGCCACCAATAGACCCAAACCTAAACTTACAGTCACAGCCAACCAGGTGGGTATATTATCCATATAAAGCACTAGTTTTAAAGTAAACGATTTGAATGAGATCGTGAATAGTTGCTTTGTTTTGAATTTAGCAACTTTGTACTTACACTTCGGTCCATCCAACATAACACTGATCACATTGATGAAAAATGTGACGCCATAGAATATGGGCAACGAACGAAATCCGGCTTTAAGCGGTTCAGGTGATCTTATAATAAATTTTCTGATGGCCAGAAAGAGCAGAATGCTCACTAAACCACTTAAGACCGGCGATATAAACCACGAACCAACTATAGTACCCATGGTTGACCATTTCAAACCCTGGGTACCCCTGGCCACTAAAGAGAAGCCAATAGTTGAGCCCACTATACTATGCGTACCGGAGATTGGTAGCTTCAAAAATGTTGCCACCAACAGCCATATCGCACTGCTGGCCAATGCTGCCAAACAACCGAGCATAAGTTCATCTTCGTAGCCTTGATAGAGTTCAACTTCCAGTATGCCTTTGCGCATCGTATCCGATACCTTGTAGCCTAAAGGATGAATATAAAAAGAAAAGGGAATGCATAAAAAATAAATGCACATAGGTTACGTGAATCTGCTAACAGGAGTGATTTTTAAGGACAGTGATTACGACTGGGACCTTTACCCAGAGTAAAGTCACATACACAGAAAAAAATCGCAAAAAAGTTTTCAATTGGAAATAAAATCGGTTTCAATTAAAAAATCATTTGATTCAATCATTTTTCAAACGAATCTTGAATTTTTTTTTCTATAAAAGATGTAATTGAAACTTTTGTCTCATTTGTATAAAAAACAAGTAAAAGCGTGCTAAGTTCGGCCGGGCCGAATCTTATATACCCTCCACCATGGATCGCATTTGTCGAGTTCTTTTCCCGGCATCTCTTCTTAGGCAAAAAAAAGGGATATAAGAAAAGATTTGCTCTGCTATTAGAGCGATATTAAGATATGGTCCGTTTTGGACCACAATTAAATTATATTTATGTTGGAGACCTGTGTAAAATGTCAGCCAATTCGAATAAGAATTGCGCTCTTTGTGGGCTCAAGAAGTAAAATAGAGAGATCGATTTATATGGGAGCTGTATCGGGCTATAGACCGATTCAGACCATAATAAACACGTATGTTAATGGTCATGAGAGAATCCGTCGTACAAAATTTCAGGCAAATCGGATAAGAATTGCGACCTCTAGAGGCTCAAGAAGTCAAGATCCCAGATCGGTTTATATGGCAGCTAAATCAGGTTATGAACCGACTTGTACTTTATTTGACATAGTTGTTTAAAGTAACAATAAAAAACGTCTTGCGAAATTTCAGCCAAATCGGATAGGAATTGCGCCCTTTAGAAGCTCAAGAAGTCAAGTCCCCAGATCTGTTTATATGACAGCTATATAAGGTTATGAACCGATTTGAACCATACTTCGCACAGTTGTTGGATATCATAACAAAACACGTCGTGCAAAATTTCATTCCAATCGGATAAGAATTGCGCACTCTAGAGGCTCAAGAAGTCAAGACCCCAGATCGGTTTATATGGCAGCTATATCAGGTTATACACCGATTTGAACCATACTTGGCACAATTGTTGGATATAATAACGAAACACGTCGTGCAAAATTTCATGCCAATCGGATAAGAATTGCGCACTCTAGAGGCTTAAGAAGTCAAGACCCAAGATCGGTTTATATGGCAGCTATATCAAAACATGGACCGATATGGCCCATTTACAATACCAACCGACCTACACTAATAAGAAGTATTTGTGCAAAATTTCAAGCGGCTAGCTTTACTCCTTCGGAAGTTAGCATGCTTTCGACAGACAGACGGACGGACGGACAGACGGACGGACATGGCTAGATCGACATAAAATTTCACGACGATCAAGAATATATATACTTTATAGGGTCTCAGACGAATATTTCGAGTAGTTACAATCAGAATGACGAAATTAGTATACCCCCCATCTTATGGTGGAGGGTATAAAAAAGAATTTCTTCAATCTTTATTTTAGTTGAAAAGAAAATTTGTAATTACGAATTGGTCTTAGACCCCTAACGCCTTCTTTTATTATTTCCGTGTTTTATTTTAGGTCTTTTTAGTGCAAATAACGTTTAACCGGTTGTTATTATCTGCATGTTGTCAATAACTGCAAATTTTGCGCATAACCATTCCACTAAGGAACAGGAGCTAACTTCTCACATATCAATGAGCGCAGTCCGATTCTAGTTTAAGCTCAATGATAAATTATCTCCTTTTTATAGCAGATTCCGAACGGCGGGCCGCATTGCGACTTCTCTTTAGAGAGAAGTTTTTACATGGCATAGGACCTCATAAATGTTGCCAGCTGTAGGAGGGGAAAAGCACCGCTGAAAAATTTTTCTAATGGTCATCAAGTTCCGAGGTGTCTCGCACCACTTGATCTTTCCATGGGGCTTTTGATCTTCCCGGTGGGCGTGTACCACCGTGTTTGCCTTCAAAGGACTTCTTTGCTGGAGCTTCTTCATCCATTCTGACAATATCACCTAGCCAACGCCGCCGTTGTAGTTTGATGCGTCTAACTATGCTATCGTCCTCATACAGCTCGTGGTTCATACGACACCTATATTGTCCATTAACGCAAACTGGTCCATATATTGGGTTGCCCAAAAAGTAATTGTCGGTAATATAGTAGTAATATAGTCGGCGTTGACAAATTTTTTCAACGGCTTGTAACTCTGTAATTGCATTCTTTCTTCTGTCAGTTATCAGCTGTTACTTTTAGCTTGCTTTAGAAAAAAAAAGTGCGCGAAATTTTGTTTACATTTGTTTGTTTGGCGTCAATTTTAATATGGCTACCACATGTATTGAAAGAAATTCATTTAACAAACCGAATCAACGCTTGTGATATGCACCTTGAACGCAATGAATTCGATCCGTTTTTAAAACGAATCATAACTGGAGATGAAAAATGGATTGTTTACAACAACGTTAGTCGAAAACGATCATGGTCCAAGCATGGTGAACCAGCTCAAACCACTTCAAAGGCTGATATCCACCAAAAGAAGGTTATGCTGTCTGTTTGGTGGGATTGGAAGGGTGTGGTATATTTTGAGCTGCTTCCAAGGAACCAAACGATTAATTCGGATGTTTACTGTCAACAATTGGACAAATTGAATACAGCCATCAAGGAGAAGCGACCAGAATTGGTCAATCGTAAAGGTGTCATATTCCATCAGGACAACGCTAGACCGCACACATCTTTGGTCACTCGCCAAAAACTGAGTGAGCTTGGCTGGGAACTTTTGATGCATCCACCATATAGCCCTGACCTTGCCCCATCAGACTACCATTTATTTCGATCTTTGCAGAACTCCTTAAATGGTAAAACTTTCGGCAATGATGAGGCTATAAAATCGCACTTGGTTCAGTTTTTTGCAGATAAAGGCCAGAAGTTCTATGAGCGTGGAATACTAAATTTGCCAGGACGAGGGCAAAAGGTTATCGAACAAAGTGGCAATTATATATTTGATTAAAGTTCATTCTAAGTTTTATTAAAAATGCATTTACTTTCTTTTAAAAAATCCGCAATTACTTTTTAGGCAACCCAATATATTGCAAATTTTGACCACGAACATTCCACTAAGGAACAGGGGCAAACTTCTCACATATCAATGAGTGCAGTCCGATTGAAGGTTTTTTTTTAAGGCTCAATGATACGGGGCCTCCTTTTTATAGCCGAGACCGAACGGCGTGCCGTAATGTGACACCTCTTTGGGGAGAATCTGAACCGATTTCGAGCAAACTTCTCGAGTCGTCGAGGAAAGCGTTTTACAAAAGGTTGAGAAGATTGGTCAATAAAGAGTCACAGCAAACTCTAGAAGTTAAAATCGGGCGATGTATATATTGGGTTGCCCAAAAAGTAATTGCGGATTTTTTAAAAGAAAGTAAATGCATTTTTAATAAAACTTAGAATGAACTTTAATCAAATTTACGTTTTTTACACTTTTTTTCTAAAGCAAGCTAAAAGTAACAGCTGATAACTGACAGAAGAAAGAATGCAATTACAGAGTCACAAGCTCTGAAAAAATTTGTCAACGCCGACTACATGAAAAATCCGCAATTACTTTTTGGGCAACCCAATATATATATGGGAGCTAAATTTGAACCGATTTCTATGATATCCACCAGTATGTTGAAAGTGAAGAGAAAATCCATCCTACCAAATTTCGAGAGAATCGGTTAACATATGACCATTTGATTGCATATTTACTGCAAAGCGGGCATATTAAATACCAAATATGATCGAAATTTGGAGCAGTCTGTTTGTTTGTTTTGAACCCATAGAACGTTTGAGATATTTTTACAAGAAACAAATACTTGTATTGCGACAAATCAAACGATAGTCAAAAACGTAGCATTATTGAATGTAACTAATTTTGTTTATTATTGTAGATCCTTTAGCAACGTCGCCTACGGTAAAAGTACGTTTCTTTTGTTGTAAAACCAAAAACTCTTTAATGACAAAAGTGTTTCGACAGCCGCAAACGATTATTCGTTTACCGGACCAATAACTATTTTCTTGTTCCTCTCCAACTAGAGAAGGGGAGAGGGCGAGTATTTAAACGCATAGAACAGTGATGGATGGATGGTAAACTCGGGAATTGACAATTTTTTTAATTTTACCATAGGTTCGTCCAATGACAAAACTCATTAGAGCAACATGGAAGACCTTTAATATAATTGTGTAGTGTATCATAACATCGAAATAAATTCAATTATACTTTGGAATAGTTTATATTACCAACTTAGATCGGCTTATAACTGGTACAAATTTGAGCAGGAATTATGGCGCGCAACATTAAATGGAACTTGCCAACCTTGTCGATAAGCACAATCTAATTTAACATTAAAAAGAATGTACATATGCATAAGCATGACCTTAAATTCATGTATTAGTAAAGAAAAACTATCGAATAACACATTATATACCAAGAAGAAAATGTATTATCAGTGTAAAAAACCCCTATATTTTTGTCACAAATTCTTGCATGAATTTATCGCATAAGCCATGTACTTTTATCGTAAACAAAATTCAACGTTTTTCAGAAAAGAAGTTTACTTGGCGAAAATTGCCTCTATGTGAAACGAATTATTTTTTTGCGTGTAGTTTTGATCGCACGAATGTTTTTCATTTACTTACCAATTAAAACAGCTCCGGAAATTTCACAAACTGTTGCCAGAATACATGCTTGTCGTATGGTCAAAACGCCTGAGCCAACGCTGGTACCAAATGAGTTTGCCACATCATTGGCGCCAATGCCAAATGCCAACACAAATGCGATAATAAAACCGACAATAACAATCCAAAGGACTTCCGGTGAAAAGGGTTCCATTTTCAAAATAAGCCTTCCGGTCTTTTCAAATGCCGAATATGTTTGTTACACTAACAACAACAACAATAAACAAAGGAACCGAAGAAAGGGAAAAACTTACAGGAAAACTGCTAATCTAGAAAAGCTTGGCTTTTTCTAAAAGAGACAGAGAGCGAGAGAGAGGATGATTGCCAATAAAAAGAGTTTCAGAAACTTTGCGAGCTTTCTTTTGAATTTTTTGAATTTTGAACTTGAAAAAATTTATTTAGGTATTTTCTTTTTTTTTTTTTCTTTAAGATGCTACGAAAATGTTTCGAAAAAGAATTGAAACAAAATGAATCCTTGATAATTTGTTATTTTGTTTGGTTGGATTGAAATGTGTATTTGTGTATGTGGAGATGGTGATGGTGGTGGTGGTGGTGGCGAGAGGTGTTTTGTTGGGGTGGGGGTTTTGTATAAATATTTGTTTTCAAATATTTAAACAACCAAATTTGCGTTTAAATTTCATTTTTGCAATTCTCATGTTTGTTGGGAAAGAATTTCAAAAGAAATTAATGCCACTACATCAATACTTGAGGAATACTTGTTCCAAAGAAGAAAATATCTCGGGAGTGTTAGGACTTGTTAAGGATAAAGTGAAATATCTACCACCTTAGCTTTTTAGCAAAAAGAAGTAAATATTTTTGAAAATATAGCCTCTTTTTTGGTTGGGCGATGCAGTTGGGAATATATGTGAAAAAAATGCGCCTATACTTAGAGATGAGATGTGGGGAAAATAAATAATGATTTGCTTAGCTATACAAACAAGGATTAACAACTAATATTGGTTTTTTTTGTGGTTTTTGTTGTTTTAAATAACTAAATACACTGAACTGAAAACTCTACGCTAAAATATTATCTCAAAAGCTGACTTTTTAAGATTCTAGTTTTCCTGTTTCAACGTCGTTCGTTTTCAATTTCAACAATGATTCTTTGTTATGTTGAATAAAACGTTGTTAGGTTGTTATTTAGCTGTTGAATAAAGACACATACGATGATAAATTAGGGAGTAATTCATTCGAATTGGCTATTTAACATACCTGGCGTTTAGGAAAGCATAACTGTCCCAATGAGCTCATAAAAAGCAGTATCATGTCTGTAAAGAGATTAAAACAAATAAAAACCAATCGTTAATTGTTTGATTTTGCATACAAAAAAAAAACAGGTGTCACAAATGATAGACATTGACATATTCATTTCTATTCGGTGGTTTTTCGCAATGAGATGAGACTGTGGGGTTATTGTTTGTAAATTTAGTTGTTAAAAGCGGAAAATTTCTGTTTGTATCTGAAAATTCCCAGTCCAACTAGTTAGAACACCTTTTTAATTGTCAATCGAAAAAAATTGCACCTATTGTCATAGCACAAAATAATGAGACAATATAACAAAATTTGCTACACTCAGAAAAATAGTGCGCATAAAATAAAGTATAACACTTACTCTTATTCCAAATAAGTTAGCAAATTCTAATCTCATTTGGTTAAGTTTTGATTAAAACGAGGAAAAATTTAATGTAATTTAGTAAGTTTTACTCATCTGTAATTATTGGGAAATGGGGTGAGTTTATGGACGCAACAACCGTACGGATACGCGAGATTTTTTCTCTGTCCTTGAGCCTCTCCCTCTTGCTTACTCAGACATTGTGGTTGCTGGGGACTTTAACGTTTTACAGGACACGGGCTTGACGTTTGATATGTCTTCCTTGGGGCTTTTGCCTGTCAATTCAACAATTCCCACGCATTTTTCCGCATCCTCCAGCACGCTTCTCGATCTGTGCTTTGCTAGTGACACTTCTAAAGTCCTCCTATACGACCAACTGTCGGCCTCATTAACCATGACTTGATCTTTTTGTGTTATGAATTTGAGCTCACCAGGAGCTCGAGTGCTGTGCTTATCGACTGGGACTGATATTTCTTATGGAAACTACCGATAAACAAACTAACTTTCTACAGAGGAATATCCGTGACCTACAGGAACTTACGGTTGCACTCAAGGCCAGAGAAGTGTCCTCCAGAACGAAACCGTAGAACTTTCTCCCGGGATATTCGTTCGGCTATTCACGAGAGCGCACGTGGAGACGTTTAAACTACTCACTAAGGTAGTTCTGCCCACGAACGACTCGGTAGATTCAGCCACCTAAACTCCCCTTGGCAAGGGAAAACGCCAACATCTACCAGGCCACTCTGGAAGCATCTCATTTAAGCCAACGATTGTTGGATGACGACGGAAAGCTGTTATCACAACTCAGGCATATCGTGACAAGTTGTAGGCCATAATTGTGCTCTATTAAAATACAAAAAGTAAAACTAACATTACAAAAGCAACACTAAAAATGTTTGTAAACTTTTCTAACAACATTTATAACGTTTTTTGCTTATTTTCCCATTTTATGTTCTTTTTTCCAAAAAATAATTGTTAAATGTGTATTCAAAATAAATCAGATGAATCAAAACAGCCGTTTTCGAAAATTCGAAATTCCCTCTCCCAGATGTTTTCTCTCCCCATTCAATCAGAATAGGAGGATTTTATTCGAGGGAGAAATTAATACAGAATTGGGCTGATTAAGTTGAGTTCAATGCTTCCTATAAACCTATATTCTTCAATTTGAATAAAAACTCGTTCAAAATAGTTAACGAATTTTTTAAAATTTGAGTATAATTGAATAAATTTATTTCAATCACAAGTTTTGACTTAAAATTTTGTTAAAATAAACTTAGGTTGGCAGATTTGGTAACAGAGATGATTAAATCCATTCTTCTCAGTGATACCAAACATAGCTTTAATGCAATTTTAAAGGCGTTATTTAAACACATTGTTTGTCAGTCATACATTAATCACATGATTAAAAACTTAGAATATCGTAATACAAGAAAGTTTGATTTGTGACTTCACTTTGTATAGGATAAATAGATCCATGTTAGAGACCCCTTAATAAAATGCCCTTAGAAACCTTTATTTCTACTGACACAAATTCTTATTTAAAAAGGAAAATCCGCCTTCAACATTTTCCTATAATTACCTGGGCTGTGTTGTTAAGCATCATTCGCATGTGCCGCCAAAAAAAAATGCGTCATCAACACACACACACATACAAGCAACAGCTAAAAACCATGCAAACCATTCCCGTGACGCGCATGTTCCGCCGATAAAAAGGCATCAGAAAAACACCTACAGGTAGCAAGCAAACCATTCCCGTGACGCACAAACACATGGCGATGCTCAGTCGGATGTATGCAAACCCCAAAAGTACTACCCAAAAATAAAAGTGTAGCGATCGGGACAATATGAGATTCAAATGAAAGGTATTCAAAAGTAAAGTACGACCCAGACCCCGAAAAATAGGTTTATTTGACGATCATGACAATATGGGACTCAAATGAAAGGTATTCGGGAGTAGATTACGAATATGGTCAGGAAGTAGGAATAGGCTTTAAAATTTATTGATAACGGAAGGGGCGGACCCTCCACCGTTACCCCAAAAACATCACCCAAAATCAAAAGTGGACCGATATGAACAATATGTGTATTAAATGAAAAGTATGCGGGAGAAGATAACGAATCTGCCATACAAATTCATGTCGAAGTATAGGGGGCCACCCACCCTCACAAAAACGCCCAAAATGGGGATATTAGCCAATCCCGGATATATGGCACTCGGTTTGTTTAACCGATTTTCTCGAAATTTTCGCATATTGTGTATGTTGGTCTGGAAGGAAACATAGGTTATTTTCGGTATCGGATGGGGGACAGACCCTCCCCCTTATGCCAGAAACACAACCCAAAATCAAAAGCGGACCGATCGGGACAATATAGGTATCAAATGAAAGGTATTGGAGAGTAGAATACGAATATGGTATCAACATTTGAGTCTAAGTACCCATCGTGACGCCCCAACCCCGAAACTCCCCCATTTCAATATGGTGACGTTCATTCAATATGGGGCTCAAATGAAAGTTGTTCGGGAGTAGATTTCGAATCTGGCATACAAAATCAGATCGAAATATAGGGGGTCACGCAACCCCTCAAAAACGCCATTAGACCCATTATGACTATATGATACTTGGCTGAACCGATTTTCTTAAAATTTTCATAGATTGTGTACGTTTGTCCGGAAAGAAGCATAGGCTATATAATTTTTAGATATCGGGTGGAGGCCGATGGGCACAATAAGGGTATCAAATGAAAGGCATTGGAGACCAGAAAACGAATATGGTATTAAAATTTGTGTCTAAGTACCCAGCGGGCCCCCCAACCCCAAAACTCCTCCAAGCAGATATATTCGAAGTTCACGTCAATATGGGACTCAAATGAAAAGTATTAGGCAGTAGATTACAAATATCGCATAAAACATTAGGTCCAAATAATGGGAGGTCGGCCACCCCCAAATACCCCCAAATTGGCATATTAGTCGACCATGGCTATATGGGACTCAAATGAAACGTATTAGGGAGTAGATTACGAATATGACATTAAAATTTGCATTCAAGTCTAGGTGGGGCTTATCCTCCTAAATATTCGAAAATTTGCTAAATAATGGATCTCAATACATAGGTGATTTAGTTCATGATAATTCTATTGTACGTTCCCAACTATCCAATTTCAGTATTAATTTAAATATTGCACACTTTAATGCCCAAAGTTTCAACATATTGCCAGCGTCTACTAAACTGACAGAAATAAGAAACATTGTTCAAGATAGTTTTATTGACATTTTTGGTGTAAGCGAAACATGACTTAAAAATCATAACTCTAATGCAGTTAATATGTCTGGCTACTCTACATTTTGAAATGATCGTCCTCTTCGCAAAAGTGGTGGTGGTGTTTCGCTATTTATCTCGAAGAAACTTTCTGCTGAGGTTGTATATTCAGCTCTAAACTACGGTGTTGTGGAATGTCTGTTTGTAGAAGTGTTGGTCCGATCGACAGAAAATATTAATTTGTGTAGTCTATTTTCCAAACGGAGATTTCGAGTCCTTCGAAATCTACTACTCAAATATTGTAATCATGGGCTACTTCAATAATAATTTATTTGATGCTTCCAAGTCTTATAATGTTAGACCGGTATTCATGCGTATGGGTAAATCATCAGTGTGTAATTCTCTACCGACGCACTATGATGCATTTCATCATTCGTCTTCTGTTATAGACTATTTCCTTATATCCTGTGCTGAACGTAAACGTATTGAAGATCAATTCATTTCTCCTGAAATTTCGAAACATGCTTTCATTTATATTTCTATGAATTTTTCAGTACGGCGATATCAAGATTATTATGATTACTACGTCTACCTGAATTATGATGAGGATTTGTTGTGCGATACTATTTCCTCTGTGAATGTTTCTAACATGTATTCACTAGCAGATATTGATGTACAGTTGCGGGATTGCAACTATCCATACTGTTTTCCCTAGGAAGAGAACAAGGTTGTATAGATATGATGTAGCCTATAAAGCAGAGCTGGCAAACTATCAATTTTCGCAACATTCGATATTTTCGGTTTACATTTCAGTGTCAAGTTCTTAGTTTTTGCAAAATAAAACAAGAAAAGAAAGAGTTCGAAGGAATTTAGACAAGTTGATTGATAAAGCGTTGAGCAAGCGCCCTTAGAAAAGTTCTAAGTGAGCCGTCTGCCTGAAGGAACTCAGAGGCAAATCAGACTTTACCAGACACAAGTTCATACATACATTTGATTCTGCGGCAAATTATATTACCAGGAGGTTAACCTAAAGAACCACATTACATCGGCCCAAAAGAGGATCAATGAGTTTGCTGCAAAGAGTGTCCAAAATCCTTGCCCTCATGGAAAGTTAGTTAAGTCGGTTGCGCATGCAAGTCCACACGAGTCCGCAGTGATATATTAATGCCTATTGCAATTGCAGTTGAACCAGCATATGATAAGCCACCATCAGGACGCCTCCAAGCGTTCAAATGTGAGAAATGATCAAAATATTCTACAAAAATGTTCACCATAAAATTATACTATGGGTCTCTATTTATATCTAAACCCGAAACTTCTAAACGCCAGTAATCACTAAAATTGTAAAGTATATTTTAGGGTTAAAGTAATACTTTTTGAAAATGAATGCCAAAAACCAATAAAACTTCATTTTAGGAGGATGATGTCAAAAATGTTTCCTACCAAATTGGACTATAAGTTACTGAATAACAAAAATCCATATATATATGAAACATATCATGAAAACTTCGTTAACAATTTCGGCAAAAAATACAAAATTTTATTAAACTTTTTTTCTTGAATTTCTTCGCAATGAATTTCGAAGCAAGAAATAGTCTCCATCAAATTTCACTAGAAGTTTTAAAATAGATCATACATGTAGATAAAAACTTTTTAAGGAAATTAAAGTATAAATTTGCAAATTTCATGCAAAAATTATTTGCTGCTATTTTAGCATATGTTCGAATTTAACCAAAATCTCCTACAATATTCTCTTTAAGGGACATACTGTCAAAGGAAGAAATATCCCACATCAAATTTAACTGCGAGTCTCTATGAGAATTGAAATCTGTAAAAATTCACATAACTACCACCAATAATGTATGCATAAAAACAAGTATCTGAAATTTTGGTAAATTTCATATTTTTCTGAACTCATTGCATAGTGTCCCCAAAATCTTCACTTAAAGTGGATGATCTCAATGAAAGAAATGTTCCAAATCGACTTTCACTAGAGGTTCCCCAAGAAACGAAGTTTGTAGGTATTACATAAATTAGTAAAATATCGAACAGAGTATGGTGGTATTTACACATGCATCATTATTTTTAGTTTTTTGATACTTTTTAAAGTTTTTTAAATTTTATTAAAAAACTAATTCCCTATTGGCTCCCCAATGTCCAATGTGGTTTCAGGAGTCAGAGGAGAACATCTATGCTACAGTTGGGATTAACTAACTCCATTCGAGAAAATTTTTCTCATAATAAAAAATGACTTCTGCTAGCGTTGGATTTGGAAAAGGCTTTCGATCGCGTTGACCATTTCGTCTTGGTCAGAAAACTTCACCGGTTTTTTGGGCTCAGTCTAGATGCCTGTAAATTGTTTTGTGCATACCTTTTTGGCAGATCACAATATTTATTGTGTTTGTTTAATATTTGCCAGTTATAAGCATAGTCCCTCAGGTCTCCATTCTTAGCCCACTTCTTTTCATAATTTTTATAAATGACCTCTTTGAGTGCTTTGACAAATTTTGTTTGCTCTAACCTTATGCCGATGATGTGCAGTTGCTGTTCCGGGGCGATATTCATAACATTGATGTTTTACAGGCCAAGATTGATTTCGTAACAAGCTCGTTACATAATTGGATGTGTTCTAACAGCTTATCTGTTAATGCTTCTAAGACGTAGGCTTTACTTTTCTCTACTCATCCCGGCATTCAACTGAATTTGACTTATAATAGTGAGGACATTGACTTTGTACATAAACTGAAATGCTTGGGTGTCACCATTGATGACAAACTCTCATTTGATGTGCATATTGATAACGTAGTTTGTCAAACTAATGTTGGACTTTGCCAGCTATTAAACTGTGATCTAATGTTCCCACTTTCTTCAAAGGAGACCCTTGTACATGCTTTAAACCTTAGAGGACTTAAACTTGCAGTAAATCGGGTAGTCCATTATCTGTATTCAGTTCGTCGCTATACCCATATTTCTCCTTATGTTGAGCGATTTTTGGGATGTTCCTTCCTAAAGTTTATTGATTTCAGATGTCTGATATTTTTCCACAAAATATTCAAAACGCAATCACCCCTTTTCCTTGTAGACTCGTTTAGTTTTTGGTCGTACGCGACGAAATCAGATTATCATTCCTATGGCCAAAGGTTATGTGAACAAATCATTTCAAGTTAGAATTGCCAGATTATACAACTGTCTTCCTAATAACTTAAAAGATTTCTCGATACCAGATAACACCTATCGAAAGAGATTACTCCGTTATTTGGCAACACCTACATAACGGTAATCCTTTTTTTTAGTACTTTGGCTGTGTTAATAATTTCACTTAAGTGAATTACATATAGATAAAAACATTTACATACATTCAAATATGTTAACGTTTTTTTTTTTTTTCTTCTTTCCCGTCCTCTTTTTTATTATCTAGTTGGGAACTATAATATTTTGTCATATTACAATTTTTTTTTATTTTGTCAAATCACTTAATTTCTTCTTTTATTAAGAACCTTTTCAAATAATGATATTAAATACTTTTTGATTGTATTCAAATATAATGAGTCGTTAATTTTTGCGATCTTAGAATTTAAGTCATTGCTCTAATATATTTTGTATATCACAGAAAAAAATTTCGTCAGATTTTATTCAACAAATTTTGTTGTTAATAATTTTAAATTGTTTCAACAACAATATTTTCTGATTCAACAACAAGGTAGTTCATGTGACAAAAATACGTTATAATTTGCAACAATTTGTCGTAGTTGAAAAAATTAGCATTCAAATGAGAAATTGTTGATTTTCTTAAATTTAACAACAAAAATTTTTTAATCAACTGACACCACCATCGTTGATATGATATGAAAATTGACATGAAAAATTGCCAATTTTTTTTCCACCATTTCATTCAACTACAGTTTACGTTAAAAACCGAAAGATATTTGGGAATCATGTGAAATCAACTGCAATAATTGTTGATCCCACAATACCGATTATTAAAAAAAAAAACATAACGGTGTCCCATTTCGCAATGCGTAATATTTCAATGCATACACTCAAATACATGTATGCTTCTTTATTTGTGGTTGTTTTCAAAAATTAAGTGCATTGAAAAAACCAACAACAGCCATAGGTGATTCAACAACGACAATAGTTGAACCAACAACGGCGATAGTTGACTCGGCCACACCGATTGTTAAAAAAATAAAAAGCAACTGGTGGATGAAAACTAAGCAAAACCAAACCAGAGTTAAGAAACTATGAAAAATATGCCGTTAGCATTTGTTTTGTATTGAAGGCAAAACTGGTTTAGTTTTAATTTCTCTCCGGACATTGCAACGACAGGTCGTGTAGTGAAGTTAAAGTTTTTTTAAGCAAGTTGAAGTTGAATTTATAAATTTATATATAAAGATGGTAAGTTTTTATCAATTGTTGTGCCCAAAAAAGTATTTTAGTCATTTAAGAGTATGTCGTTCACTAGACAAGAAAGAAAGGTTTTAGTGTTCTTTTAAAACATATTATCAAAAGTTTAATCCAAAAGAGAGCTTTAGAAAGCCTTTTTATAAACATTTTGAATTAAATAGTGAGGCAACAACTACAACAATAGTCAACACTCCATGCAAAATTTCAGCCAAATCGGACAAAAATTGCGGCTTGTAAGGGCTCAAGAAGTCAAATCAGGCGATCGGTTTATATGGGAGCTATACCAGGTTATAGACCGATGTGGACCGTACTTGACACGGATGTTGGAGGTCATAACAAAACACTAAATGCAAAATTTCAGCCAAATCGGAGAAAAATTGCAGCTTCTAGGGGCTCAAGAAATCAAATCGGGAGATCGGTGTATATGGGAGCTATATCAGGTTATAGACTGATTCGAACCATAGTTGACACAGTCTTTTGAAGTCATAACAGAACACTACGTGCAAAATTTCAGCCAAATTGGACAAAAATTGCGGCTTCCATATGCTCAAGAAGTCAAATCGGGAGATCGGTTTATATGGGAACTATATCAGGTTATGGTCTGACTTCGACCGTACTTGACACTACATGCATAATTTCAGCCAAATTGCGGCTTATAAAGGCTCAGGAAATCAAATCGGGTGATCGGTTTATATGGAAGCTATACCAGGTTATAGGCTGATTTAGACCGTACTTGGCACAGTTATTGGAAGTCATAACACAACATCAATTATAAAATTTTACCCAAATCGGACAAAAATTGCGGCTTTCAGGGGCTTAAGAAATTAAACCCGGAAATGAGTTCAAATGGGAGCTATGCCAGGTTATAGACTGATTCGAACCGTAGTTGGTACAGTCGTTTGAAGTCATAACAGAACACTACGTGCAAAATTTCAGCCAAGTTGGGCAAAAATTGCGGCTTCCAGATGCTCAAGAAGTCAAATCTGGAGATCGGTTAATATGGGAGCCAGGGACGTAGCCAGAATTTTATTTTTGGGGGGTTAAGATACCTCAATTTTTTTAAATTGTGGTCGGTGATACTTGGTCATAAAGTCAGAACCGATTTATGTACCGATTGCCAACACACTATTTATAGGCCAATTGTCTTTGCGAATATCCTAGTTTTATAGTGTGTTAAGTTTCGCCGAATCAGTTTCAGTATTTTGATGACATGTTTTCATTTACGCTCAGGTTATTGTTTGTGTCGGTCTATTGGTTTTAAATGACTTTTAAATCCATAAAATTTTATGTTAAATATTGCAAAAATAAATTTTGACTAATTTTTACAAAGAACCATCTACATTCTACATAAATGATGTCGCTAATTTCCTCTTCGAACTGTATTAAAATCGATCAAAAATCCGTTTTTGATGGAAAAGATGTCCGGTAAAAATTGCATCCAACTATTGTCGAATAGGCTTACAATTTCCATCATGTCTTTATAAGTCATAAAGTTCTCCTAATTTATTGGAAATAAAATAAGAACTAGTGGTAGAACTAAAGATCAGAAACACGAATAGATTTTTACGTAATTGCAGTTGTAAACTTTTTTCGTTCTTTGCCTACTAATTGATGTTAAATGACCTAGTGGCAAACGTAAGTTTAATATAAAACTTGCTCTCATAGTAAAAGAGTCTGCTGACTAATATTATTTTAACACATTTCCTCAATTAAGTTGGATATTAAGTTCGTGTTTCATAGTGAAAATTAATATTTTTACAATTGCTTTTTTTTGATCATAGATTTTGTAGCAAAAATACTTTCCGATTTCATTCATTATTTATGATAATGTTTTAATAAAAGTGTTACGTAATGAGTAATATTTTAAAAAGTAATCGTGAAAAACTGTGAAACACGACCTTAATACCTACCTTTTTGTAAACATGCAATTTGACTCGTCGAATTTCATTAAAGATTTTCGTACATAACACATAAAAAAAAATCATAATTTGCAAAACCTTTTCATTGTACAATAAAAAGATTTTCGGTCAAACCCAACAGAACTAAAAAAGTTCTACTTGAATTTCCATCCCTTTTTATCAATTGCCTTAAAATTCTGTATTGTGAATTATGGAATTCGAAGGAAAAAAACGAAATGAATATTTTTTTTGTTTCTCTTCGGAGATTTGCTTTGGGACGCGTTTCGTAATTTGGTTGCAGTTACACATCATCCATATTAGGTGTGAAGGCTTCAAGGGCCGTACGTTGGTATGTTGTACTTATACCGAATTTATTGCGCAAACAAATCAATGATATATAAATACCACATTAACCATGCTCAATAACCCTGTCAATTAGCTGTACTTTCCACAATGCATGCGTTTTTGTGTAATGGCAGATTTTTTGCTTACACAATTACACTACTCCCATGGTATTCACATGATTCTGTGCATCTGTTAGAAGTTGTATTGAAGTTCAAACGCTAGACAACGGCAACCGCTCTTGCTGTTGCACTGGTTCAAATCCCCACCTGGCTCAACCGATTTTTTTCTTTTGAAGTTTTTTTTTGCCTGTTAGGTCGAAGATCATTAAATTTTACAATTTTTGTTTGTTTCTCCTTGAAAAAATTCGAATTGTGTTTCCGAGTCCATAAAATTTTTCATTTCATTGCTGATGTAATAATTATAATTTATAATTAAATATTTTTAATTATTTTTTGAAAAAAAAAAATCAGACTAACAAGCAATATTTTTTTTACGGATAAAATTTCAATTAAAATAATAAAACGAGAATTAAGAGAAAATTCATATAGAATTATGACTTAGAAAAATTTTTGGTAAATGTTTGTCTTTCGGAACAATTTTTATAAAAAAATTTTTGGCAAGAAAATTGTATGAAGATTTTGGCTTAAAGAGACTTTTAATAACTTTTCGTTTGAAACAATCAAAAATTAATCAAATTTATCTTTTAAAAAAATTACATCGCGATTCGGTCTTTAAATTTTATGATAATATAAAACTTTATCAAAATTGGACAACAGAATCGAGGGTCAGGCGTAATGGGTTAAACAAACATTTATTGGGGCTCGGGGCCGAAGGCCCCCCCTTAGCTACGTCCCTGATGGGAGATATACCTAAATCTGAACCGATATGGCCCATTTGCACCCAACGATCTACATCGATATTAAGTATCTGTGCAAAATTTCAAGCGGATAGCTTTACGCGTTCGACCTCTATCGTGATTTCGACAGATGGACGGACGAACATGGCTAGATCGATTCAGAGGGACGAGACGAACAAGAATATATATACTTTATGGGGTCTTAGACGAATATTTCAAAGTGTTACAAACGGAATGACTAGATTAGTATACCCCCATCCTATGGTGGTAGGTATAAAAAATCTGTAAACCGTTTAGGGGTGGAAATTTCATCAAAAATAAATGAAATATGCAACAATATTTCAAACACATTTCAATATTCCTGTTCCAATTAAGCTTGAAAAGTGTATGAATAAAATTAGTTTTATTTCCGCTCCCGAAACTTTTGAAAGCAAAAGTTTTCTTTCTGATATTCTAAATCATATGGAATCGATTAAGAATCGTAAAAATATGAAAAATTTTATTCAAGGTATGGGCCCAAAAGTCAAGAATGTACCCCCCAAAAAACTTTAATTCCCTTTTTTCTGTATGTGGACGACTTTGGAATTAAAAACCCTATTGGATCTAAAGCGAAAAAACAGAGCATTGGTAATGTCTGCTACAGTTTCCCCTACAATCCGGGAAAGTCGTCCATATGAAATACGGTATTCTTGGCTTGTTCTTTAAAGTCGAGCAATATAAAAATAAATACGGAATAAATAATAGTTTCGAACCCTTAGTAAATATTTTACGAAAATTAGAGTTCGAAGGTATTCAAATAGAAACCGAATCCAATTTTGAAACTGTGCATTTCGTTATGGGATTGATATTGGGCGATAATTTAGGCCTCAATACAATTTTAAACTTTTCGAAATCCTTTTCGACATTTTATTACTGTAGGTTTTGCTTAGTAAAAAAAAAGATGAAGCCCAAAAATGTCGTACCGAAAATAAACTGCTATTAAAAAACAGGCTAAATTATTGAGAAGCACCTAACGCAATGTCATTACCAAATAAGGGAATTTCGGCAAATTGCGTATTCAATAAAATCCCCACTTGTAGTTATGTAGGGAGTTTCAGATAATATTCAAAGAAAATTCATCTTCAAAATTCCATATTCTTACCCACTACTACCACTGTATTATAAAAAAATGTGGGCCAGTAAGAAATGTGTGGCTATTCAAATACGAAGCGAAGCATAAAAGAGTTTTAGACATACGCTCGTGTAATAACGTCTAGAAAAATATTCCAAAATCATTTTGTTTTAAACAGCAAATGCGTTTTGCAAACTTTCTCTGGAACCGCGCTTGCAAACAATATTATTTTTAAAAAACCAATTGTCGATTGCAAAGCAAAATCCTAGAAATTAATTATAGTAATGTGGCTGCTTTATATCTATCAATAAGTAAGATCTAAATATAATACGCATTATTTAGCTTTTGAAATACAACATGTAGCTTACTTGTATGATATAGTATCTTTAGACTATGTTCTAGATCCTCCAGTTGATTAAGTGATTACTAAATTGGGCAGACAATTTGCAAAGTTAAAAGTATTTTATCACAGTTATGTCTTTTCTAACGGATGTCTCATTTGATTTATCTGCTGATGAAGTCAATCTATATGATCTGCTGGATGGAAATTACAAAATTTATTTCAACAATTTCGTGGCAATGTTCTTCATTTTCTAGTTTGCAGAACTAATTAAACGCAATTTCAATTATTTTTCAGAACTAAACATTACATTAGATATTTTACAGATATTAAAAGAGAATCATATAAACAAATTATTCAACGGGTTTACTGTCGGCCAACAAGCTGTATTCGAACACAAATTACAAGCATGGAAGGGTGTAAATGATGTAAGTAAAGGAAAAGAATAGGAAAAGGTATTTGCTATAAAATGTATTAAATTGCATTACTTTTAATAAATTATCTTAAATCTAGAGCCCGAACAAGATGCCGATACGTCAATTGGACTTTTGCGAAGCACACACATAACTAGAGGGGAGTTTGACGTTTATTGGAGAAAATCTTATAATTACAGAACAAACGAAATTAAAACAATGAAATCTACTTCCGAGATCTTAAAAAAAATGGCCAGAATACGGAATGCCATCCGGCAGCGAATTGGTATGTTTTACTCTTAAGAACAATCGTTAAGTAATTCTGAATATTCATTTGATTCACAGATTTCTATTGACTTCTCCATGAAATATCCATTTTGTACTGATTTGCACATCAAATGGTCTGACAACGGCGAACAAATTTGGAATTTATTGAAATGTAAAATACCAAATCCGACAGTTTCTGCCGCATCGCAGAAGTTTAATAGTATTTCGGTAGGTAAGGCAGATTTTTTTGGCTGAATTTATATTTTTTTATACCCTCCACCATAAGATGGGGGGTATACTAATTTCGTCATTCTGTTTGTAACTACTCGAAATATTCGTCTGAGACCCCATAAAGTATATATATTCTTGATCGTCGTGAAATTTTATGTCGATCTAGCCATGTCCGTCCGTCTGTCTGTCGAAAGCACGCTAACTTCCGAAGGAGTAAAGCTAGCCGCTTGAAATTTTGCACAAATACTTCTTATTAGTGTAGGTCGGTTGGTATTGTAAATGGGCCATATCGGTCCATGTTTTGATATAGCTGCCATATAAACCGATCTTGGGTCTTGACTTCTTGAGCCTCTAGAGTGCGCAATTCTTATCCGATTGGAATGAAATTTTGCACGACGTGTTTTGTTATGATATCCAACAACTGTGCCAAGTACAGTTCAAATCGGTTCATAACCTGATATAGCTGCCATATAAACCGATCTTGGGTCTTGACTTCTTGAGCCTCTAGCGTGCGCAATTCTTATCCGATTTGAATGAATTTTTGCACGAAGTATTTCGTTATGATATTCAACAACTGTGCCAAGTATGGTTCAAATCGGTTCATAACCTGATATAGCTGCCATATAAACCGATCTTGGGTCTTGACTTCTTGAGCTTCTAGAGGGCGCAATTCCTATCCGATTTGGCTGAAATTTTGCATGACGTATTTTATTTTTACTTTCAACAACTGTGTCAAATAAGGTTCAAATCGGTTCACAACCTGATATAGCTGCCATATAAACCGATCTGGGACCTTGACTTCTTGACCCCTAGAGGTCGCAATTATTATCCGATATGCCTGAAATTTTGTACGACGGATCCTCTCATGACCATCAACAAACGTGTTTATTATGGTCTGAATCGGTCTATAGCCCGATACAGATCCCATATAAATCGTTCTCTCTATTTTATTTCGTGAGCCCCAATGGGCGCAATTCTTATACGAATTGGCTGACATTTTACCGGACCATATCTTGATATCGTTTTAATACCAGAGCAACTCTTTTCTTATATCCTTTTTTGCCTAAGAAGAGATGCCGGGAAAAGAACTCGACAAATTCGATCCATGGTGGAGGGTATATAAGATTCGGCCCGGCCGAACTTAGCACGCTTTTACTTGTTTTTATTACAGAAAGCAACATTTCCGCAGTTTTTTTTTTTGGCATCTTCAAAAACTTTTTCCACCACCATTTAGCTGTTTTAACTGAACCGAACGGCTCTAAACAAAGAAAGAAGTTTTCTATAGCTGATTCCCAGGTATATTTGGTATTAATTGGAAAAACTAAAGGCGAAGTTGACGCTTAGCTGAATGTGCTGAAATTCCAGTGTCGAAACATACAGCCATTACTTTTGGCAACTTGTTTAAACTATATTTCGTGTTTAATATCGAGTTTCCAAAACAATCTCAAATGTTCTACTCATCTATTCAAACTTTTTTCTATGAAATACCAACATCTAAAAAACTTTTTAAAGTAGAAACAATAATTGCTGAATTGTAAACTGTATATATCGAATAATTTTTGGAGAAAAGTTAACAACTGACAAGATGTAGAATACTTTTAGTTGATTTTTACATATAAAAAAAAATATATAAAATAATAATTTTAAATATTTATTTTTCTATTTTTACGAAAAAGAAAGTTATATAATTGCAACAATATAATAAACTATTTTTGTTTCCGACTCTTCGATGTAATGTTATCTACATTATAAGACACAACAAATTTACTTCTTTTGTTTATTGTTTATTCGGCTCGAGGTCATGAAAACAATTGTTAAAAAACGGATGTTATTGTTTTTGAAAATTGTTTTATTATTGAAAAATCCAATATTTCGAAAATCACCGGTTGTCTTCCTCAGGAAATTTCACTGAAATTTTTATACGTTTATATTGTACATTAATATACAAAACAAATATTTATTTTTCTCTTTTTTTTCAATAATTACAATATTCTTAACAATTTCAAACGACTTTCTTCTAACAATGTAAAACTTACACTAAAGCTCTCTCACTCTCTATTGTCTGTACTTATGTATCCAACTCCTATAAATCTGTACACAGTGGTCTGTGTCCGCCTTAAAGTTTATCCCTTTGTCAGAAGGAGTGTTATATGTAACATTTCTAACATGTATCTACGTTTGTAATTGTTTTATTGTGTCAACATTTCTACGTCCTTAAGGATTGGAATGTGTCCTGTCAAGCTGCAATGAGCGGCAAGTGCCGTCTTTTGTTCTATGAGTTTGTGAGACAGTTTTTGGTCCGATTTGTGGGCCGAAATTCGAGTTTTTAGTTTTGTACTTGTGGTGCCTACATATGCCATTGGGCATGAGTTACCCTCATTTCCATTGCATTGTTCATTGCATCTTATAAACTACACTAGGCTTATCTTCTTTATCTATTTTAGTCTTTGTCCTGCTAAAAAGATTACCTACGGTGTTGTTGCTTTTAAATGCTAATCATCATAAAAAATAATATTTTCAACAAATTTTGCTACTGGGATGGGCAAAAGAATCAACAATCAGCGTTGTTGATATGATATTTTTTTGATAGCTCAGAAAAAAAATTCAACAATTGTGATTGTTATATCAACAAACACAATTGTTATTTTTATACCCTCCACCATAAGATGGGGGGTATACTAATTTCGTCATTCTGTTTGTAACTACTCGAAATATTCGTCTGAGACCCCATAAAGTATATATATTCTTGATCGTCGTGAAATTTTAAGTCGATATAGCCATGTCCGTCCGTCTGTCCGTCCGTCCGTCCGTCCGTCCGTCCGTCCGTCTGTCTGTCGAAAGCACGCTAACTTTCGAAGGAGTAGAGCTAGCCGCTTGAAATTTTGCACAAATACTTCTTATAAGTGTAGGTCGGTTGGTATTGTAAATGGGCCATATCGGTCCATGTTTTGATATAGCTGCCATATAAACCGATCTTGGGTCTTGACTTCTTGAGCCTGTAGAGTGCGCAATTCTTACCCGATTGGAATGAAATTTTGCATGACGTGTTTTCCTATGATATCCAACAACTGTGCCAAGTATGGTTCAAATCGGTCCATAACCTGATATAGCTGCCATATAAACCGATCTTGGGTCTTGACTTCTTGAGCCTCTAGCGTGCGCAATTCTTATCCGATTGGAATGAAATCTAGCACGAAGTGTTTTGTTATGATATCCAACAACCGTGCCAAGTATGGTTCAAATCGGTCCATAACCTGATATAGCTACCATATAAACCGATCTTGGGTCTTGACTTCTTGACCCCCTAGAGGGCCCAATTCTTATCCGATTTGAATGAATTTTTGCACGAAGTATTTCGTTATGATATCCAACAACTGTGCCAAGTATGGTTCAAATCGGTTCATAACCTGATATAGCTACCATATAAACCGATCTTGGGTCTTGATTTCTTGAGCCTGTAGAGTGCGCAATTCTTATCCGATTGGAATGAAATTTTGCATGACGTGTTTTCCTATGATATTCAACAACAGTGCCAAGTATGGTTCAAATCGGTCCATAACCTGATATAGCTACCATATAAACCGATCTTGGGTTTTGACTTCTTGACCCTCTAGAGGGCGCAATTCTTATCTGATTGGAATGGAATTTCGCACGACGTGTTTTGTTATGATATCCAACAACTGTGCCAAGTATGGTTCAAATCGGTCCATAACCTGATATAGCTACCATATAAACCGATCTTGGGTCTTGACTTCTTGACCCTCTAGAGGGCACAATTCTTATCCGATTTGAACGAATTTTTGCACGAAGTATTTCGTTATGATATCCAACAACTGTGCCAAGTATAGTTCAAATCGGTTCATAACCTGATATAGCTGTCATATAAACAGATCTGGGGATTTGATTTCTTGAGCTTCTGGAGGGCGCAATTCCTATCCGATTTGGCTGAAATTTTGCATGACGTATTTTATTTTTACTTTCAACAACTGTGTCAAATAAGGTTCAAATCGGTTCATAAACTGATATAGCTGCCATATAAACCGATCTGGGATCTTGACTTCTTGACCCCTAGAGGTCGCAATTATTATCCGATATGCCTGAAATTTTGTACGATGGATCCTCTCGTGACCATCAACAAACGTGTTTATTATGGTCTGAATCGGTCTATAGCCCGATACAGATCCCATATAAATCGTTCTCTCTATTTTACTTCGTGAGTCCCAATGGGCGCAATTCTTATACGAATTGGCTGAAATTTTACACAGGTCTCCAACATATAATTTAATTGTGGTCCGAACCGGACCATATCTTGATATCGCTCCAATAGCAGAGCAAATCTTTTATTATATCCTTTTTGCCTAAGAAGAGATGCCGGGAAAAGAACTCGACAAATGCGATCCATGGTGGAGGGTATATAAGATTCGGCCCGGCCGAACTTAGCACGCTTTTACTTGTTTTTATTTTAGTTTGTTGATTCAACGACATCCATCGTTGAAAAGATCTGTATTTTTTTAACAAATCGTACTGTTATATGAACAATTGTCATGGTTAATACGTATCAAAAAAAAATCAAAAATTGAACTGGCAGAATCCACAATTTGTGTTGTTTAAAAAAATATTGTTTTGATTGTTGTATTGCCAATTCCGTTGTTGGAAGAATTCAATTAAAAAATTAATTGTATTGACATTCTTGTCATTGTTGGTTTTTGAATGAAAATATTAAAATTTAACATAAGGTGTGGTTCATTGTAACTTGTTTAAATTGGCCACTCTGTGGCTACAAGTTGCATTATATGAATAAAATGAAAAAAAAAATTAAATATTTTGCTTGTTAGTCTGAAAAACTTTTCCAAAGAATAATTAGTAATTATTAATTATTTGAATTACATCAGCAATGCAATGACAAATTTAAGGACTCGGAAACACAATTGTAAAACCCAAAAATTATCACTCAGATTAATTTCGTTGTTTTTTTTTTCTTGGAATTCCATAATTCGCAATAGATTTAGAGTATTTAAGGCAATAAAATAATTATTTCACATAAAACGATTTCGTTTTTTTTTTTTTCTTGGAATTCCATAATTCACAATAGAGTATTTAAGGCAATTGATACGGAACTCATAGTGATTAAGGGACGAAAACTCTAGTAGAAATTTATTAGGTCTGTTGGCTTTGACCATATTTGAGCACTGTGAAATATTATTTAAACAATTTAAAATGTACTTTTTGAATTTTTGTTTTTATCGAAGAAAATCTTTTTACAATGAAAAGATTTTGCGAATAATGATTTCCTTATGTGTAATGTACGAAAATCTTTAATGAAATTCGACGAGTCAAATTGAAAGTTTACAAAAAGCTGGGTTTTAATTTTTCACGATTACTTTTTTGAAAAACTATAAAAAATCACTGAAAACGAAGCACTTTCAATAAAATTTTATCATAAATAATGGAAACGCCCTAATGAATGAAATCAGAAAGTATTTTTGCTCCAAAATCGATTAGCTACAAAAGTCGCCATCTAGAGTCTTAAGAAGTCAAATCTGTTTATATGGCAGCTGTATCGGTGATATGGCAGCTGTATCGGTTTATATGGCAGCTGTATCGGCTTACAAATCAATTTTAGCTATTCTTAGCACATTTGTTATAATTGACTTATAGCAAAACACCTCATGCAAAATTTTAACCAAATGAGATAAGATTTGCACCCTCTAGGGGCTCATGAATTCAAGATCGGATACCGATGTATATCCCAGCTATTTAAAAACATGGACCGATATGGCCCATTTACAATCCCAAACGACCTACATTTAAGGAATGCTTAACTCCTTCGAAAGTTAGCGTGCTTTCCTTAATTGGTCTCTATTCCTCGCTCTTAACTCGGTTCAATTCTGATACTGTGTCCCCATCTAAGAGCCATGTCTGTTAGCCGTAAAAACCGGGCAACGACATAGGAAAAGCTCCAACGTCTCAACATATTCCCTACATGCCCTACACATGCTATCACTTGTCGCACTTATTTTGCATACTAGAGCTCGCAGTCCTTTGTGTCCCGTGATGATACCGAAAGCTACACTGATATCCTTCTTACATAATTTCAGTAATGGGCTCGTCTTCTCACGATCCGGATCTCCCCATAATATTTTCGTTGTCCTAACGACCGTTTCGCTGTTCAACAGTGTTACATGCGTTCGTCGGCCACGCCCTTAATTCAGACTCCGTCGCCCCGAAAATCTTCGGCTTAACCAAGTTTATTGATGGCAGTCCTCTGGCCTTCACTACCAAATCGTCTGCTTTTTCTTTCACCCTTACTCTGCTATGACCCGGAACCCAAACGATGCGGATTGTGCCAATTCTCCTTCTCACACTCTTAGACTGTTCTTGACCTTACTGCCCTGGCTGTTATTGCCCTGATGTCCAGTTTACTGTCCTCATAGTTATTCACACAGATTTCAGTCCCTGTGTTCTCAACGTGGACCCCCAGGCCCACCCTGTCTTCTAGTTGTGATTCATCCATGTAGTATGAACTTCCAGATGGCACTACCAGAGTTTCGTCGAACCAAGACTGTGGCGTTGGCAACAGTGCCTCGCAGTGCGATCAGAAACCTCTTCCATTTCATTTCCAGGTTTCCTATCGTCGCCTCGATTATTCCGCAATGGTGTGACTTGCTCCTATCCTTAATCCATTCTCCCATCGCCTTGGGTCTTATAGCCACAGTAGCTGCCTCACACGTTATCTGTACATCTATGGGTCGTATATATGCTAAAACAGTCTTCAGTGCTCTAATGGGCGCCCCGCCTATGACAAGGCAACATGTTCTCTGAACTTTTTGTATCATACTTTCGTTTCACTTTTCTACGTGGCAGTCCACCAAGCTCCTGAGGCGTAAGTGAGTATTGGTGCAATCACGCTCCTGGCTATGCTCCCGAATATAGACCTTTCAGTCCAGTTTCCTGTCCAAGATCACTCCCAACTATTTGATCTTGTTGGATAACGAAAGCGTTCTGTTGAGGAAACGTGATGCCTCAAATTAGATCACCTTCGTCTTCCTCGTAAACAGGCAGATATCAGACTTCTTTGGGTTAACATTCAGATCTCTAGGTCTAGCCCAACCGTATGCTATCTGCCAGACGCTTTCGGTTGGCGTCGTTGTAGCAGTGTATTGAACACTGAGGCGGCAGCCCTTGCCGATGAGGGACTCCATCGGTAAATCCGGTACGTACGCCATGGGGTCTAGATCTCTTCGGCCTTTCTGCATAGCAGATTCGGATCCTTACCCCCTAAAAGTATTATAATATCATCTGCGGGTTCAAATCCCTCCTCAGTCAGCATAATAGATTTAATGCCTTGAGACTAAGTCCGTAATACTTTATTTATGTTGGAGGAGTGACGATAAAATACCATCCTGCGACGTGTTTGTGCCATTTTCTCCCTCATCTTTATGTCATGGGACCCACAATTTGTCCACTAACGTTTCCCTTACAAATTACATTTTGACAAAATTTCCACAGAGAATGAAATTTTGACAAAATTTCCCCAGAGAATGAAATTTTGACAACATTTTTCAGAGAATTTAAATTTCCTAAAGAAATGAATTTTGACAAAATTTCAAATAGACTCAAAACGGCTGAATCGATTTTCTTGAACATTTCACAGAGGGTGCGAATGGTTCCGTGATGAAAAAAAGGTACTTCAAATTTGATATCTGAAGGGCCATATCTCGGACATGGATGCCGCGGTTCAAGAGAAATTTTCTTTGCATTCTTATAGTAACCACTAAAAATAAAAATTTGATATCCACATTTGGAGTGGGTGGCTAAGAGGAAAAAAGAACCAAAGAAACCCAAATGAAACCTTAAATCTGAGGCTCAAATGAAAATTCAAAACTTATTTAGGAGGGCAAAGGCCTGTCTACCCCAATCCAAAACCAAACCGGACATATTTACCGACCATGTCAATATGTGGCGCAAATGAAAGATACTTGGAAGTAGAGAACAAATTTTATATCCACATTCGAGGCGAAAAGTTTGCGAAGTCAAAATCGCCATGAGAATATTTCGCTTAAATAGAGGATTTTAACCCTTAAAAGTCATCCTTATTTTGTTAGCAATAATAAAAGCCGTCGCACGTCGTCGTTTTAACGAAGGATGACTGTCTAGGGTTAAGAATGGAGCATCTTACATCCGAACTAAAATGGCCGAAAACCTTCCAAGCTATATCATAGACCAACGAAGATCATATGCGTATGATTCAAATAAAAACATATAAATGTAACATCCTCTTAGTCGAGCGATATAGTGCATATACCACTTTCGGGGCATATTGTAAAAGAAGGCGCAGCGGAGCCGGCCCGGTTCAGCCAATTTCCTATAAAAATTAAATTTTGAGAAAACTTCCTATTACAATAAAATATTGACAAAGCGCAGTGGCGCGGACAGAGGAAATAAGTGGCAACAAGTAAAAGCGTGCTAAGTTCGGCCCGGCCGAATCTTATATACCCTCCACCATGGATCGCATTTGCCGAGTTCTTTTCACGGCATCTCTTCTTAGGCAAAAAGGATATAAGAAAAGATTTGCTCTGCTATTAGAGCGATATCAAGATATGGTCCGGTTTGGACGACAATTAAATTATATGTTGGAGACCTGTGTAAAATGTCAGCCAATTCGAATAAGAATTGCGCCATTTGGGGGCTCAAGAAGTTAAATAGAGAGAACGATTTATATGGGAGCTGTATCAGGCTATAGACCGACCATAATAAACACGTATGTTGATGGTCATGAGGGAATCCGTCGTACAAAATTTAAGGCAAATCGGGTAATAATTGCGACCTCTAGAGGCTCACCTACAATAATAAGAAGTATGTGTGCAAAATTTCAAGCGGCTAGCTTTACTCCTTCGAAAGTTAGCGTGCTTTCGACAGACAGACGGATGGACATGGCTAGATCGACATAAAATGTCACGACGAGCAAGAATGTATATACTGAATGGGATCTCAGACGAATATTTCGAGTAGTTACAAACAGAATGACGAAATTAGTATATTAGTATGAAAGGTATTGGAGACTAGTAAACGAATATGGTATGAAAATTTGGGTCCAAGTACCCAGCGGGTCTCCCCAACCCAGTGGGAGGTCGCTCACCTCCAAATGGGCATATTAGCCGACCATGGCTATATGGGATTCAAATGAAAAATATTTGGGAGTAGATTACGAATATGACATTAAAATTTGCGTTTAAGTCTAGTTGGTGCTTTTCTCCCTAAAGATACGTCAAATGGGTTATTTGACACATTATGACAATATGGGTCTAAAATGAAAAGTATTTGAGAGTAGAAAACGAATGTGATAGCCAATTTTGGAGCCAAGTGAACTTCATTTCCGTTGGGAATAAAGAACGAATTTGATATCTATTTTCAGTGCAAAGTGCCGGTGGCCGTCTCAGCCCTAAAACACCCTCAAATTAAAGGGATTTGCAAGTGTAGCACGAATTTGATATCCATATTTGAGTGGAACTGTCTGAGGTGTCATCCCTTCCCTTAAGAGCACTTCTCATTACCCCAATTTTTAAAAACACCAGGAACCGAGCGGGGATAACCACTGCTTTGTCCGATGTTATCGCCATGATTCAAACTCGTTCGCCGTCATAGGCTACAATGGCACGAATTAACAAAAGGGTGATTTTTTAAGAGCTATAAGAATTTTTTTTTAAAAAAAAGTACATAAAATTCAGAAGAATGCATGAAATCTTAATTTGAATCGATAGTACGGTCCATATAATTTAATGTTTGAAGATTATATCATGCAAATGTTGACCGTGACTGCGCCTCAAATGGTCCATCCGCTTAGTACAATTTTGGCATACTATTTGTGTCGGCCGGAATCTCACGAATAATGTTGTCTTCCAATGCGTCAATTGAAGCTGGCTTGTCTGTTTAGATATGAGCTTTAACATAGCCACACACAAAATATACTAAAAGCATTAAATCGCACGATCTAGGCGGCCAATTGACCTGTCCCGAACGTGAAATAAAATGTTCACCGAACTCACCTCTCAATAAGTCCATTGTTACGCGTGCTGTGTGGCATGTGGCACCGTCTTGTTGAAACCACATGTCATGCTAGTCAAGCTCTGGCATTGTGGGCAAAAAAAGTTGGATATCATCTCACCATTCACAGTTAGCATCATCTTTGAAGAAGTACGATCCAATGATGCTACCAACCCATAAACCGCACCAAACAGTGACTTTTTCTGGATGTATTGTTAGCTTTTGCAATGTGTTTGGCTGTTCTTCACTTCAAAATCGACAATTCTGCTTATTTACGTACCAAAAATGAGCATCAATGGAAGAAGTGAGCGATGAATTTTTTTAACAGAGCACGCATTTTGAAAATAAAATTCAATAATTTGACGATTCATGGTTAAATTATAGACCAAACTGAAGATTTTTGAGAGTGAAACAAAGCACGAAACATGCGTGATCTGTTGCCAAAAAGATAATAGCTAAAAATGCACCCTTTTTGAGGGTTACTGAACGATTCAAGGGAATGAGCTGAAAAAGAACCCTACCACGTTATAGAAAAACCTGTTATCTGAGAAGACATAAAAATCAACCACATTGTTACATTGTCATAATTATTTCTAATGTGCAATTGTTTGCTATTACTAAGTGAATCAAATAAGCTTCTATCCACTGAGCAAAGAACATTTATTAAAAATACAAGAGTTTTACGAACACGTGCTTAGTGTTTTACAACAACTAGATAGTAATTACAAACTTTTCCAATAAAAAAAGGTAAACTGATTATCTAGTTTATCAGAGCTTAGTCATAAGAAGAAAAAAACACAAATAAAAAGGGCGCCACAAATAGAATAAAACATGATACACCAACAGAGAATGGCTGAATTGCACAGGTCATAAATCAATTGCAAATCTTTCTCTCCTGTCAAGCACCTCACGAGCAACAAAAATCAAATACTTAATAAAAATTAAAGCACAAGACGCCAACAACAAAATGATATATCATACAACGTTTTTGGCCATATTTCTAAAGGCAAAAATATTTTGAAATTATATTTTTTTTTTGGCTTGCCTTCGCCTTCTACGAAATGGAAATGCAAAAGTCAAGAACAAATAGGCATTAATAATTTAAAATTTTTCTTTTATTTTCGTTTTGTGGTTTTTTATTGATTTCCGAGAATAAGGCATTGGCTATGGGTATTCCGCTTTCCAACATATTTTGCTGTTTTTATAAGTTGATTTTTTTTATTTTTTTTTTTTTTGTATTATTATTGTACATTGTTCTTAGCGGTTTGGCTTCGGCTCTCTGGAAAATTTATTGACGCATCATCAAATTCGAAACACACAGTACAAATCAATCAACACGTTTTTGCCCTATTGAAAAGGCAATCAGACTTTGAGTAATTCAACCACAGACCACATTGACTGAAATGTTTTGCAAAGTACTTGATTTTTATACATTTTTTTGCTTGACTCAAATGTCTTAAAATGGAAGAGATTTGAAAACAAGTAAAAGCGTGCTAAGTTCGGCCGGGCCGAATCTTATATACCCTCCACCATGGATCGCATTTGTCGAGTTCTTTTCCCGGCATCTCTTCTTAGGCAAAAAAGGATATAAATAAAGAGTTGCTCTGCTAATAAAACGATATCAAGATATGGTCCGGTTCGGACCACAATTAAGTTATATGTTGGAGACCTGTGTAAAATTTCAGCCAATTCGTATAAGAATTGCGCCCATTGGGGCTCACGAAGTAAAATAGAGAGAACGATTTATATGGGATCTGTATCGGGCTATAGACCGATTCAGACCATAATAAACACGTTTGTTGATGGTCATGAGAGGATCCGTCGTACAAAATTTCAGGCATATCGGATAATAATTGCGTCCTCTAGGGGTCAAGAAGTCAAGATCCCAGATCGGTTTATATGGCAGCTATATCAGGTTATGAACCGATTTGAACCTTATTTGACACAGTTGTTGAAAGTAAAAATAAAATACGTCATGCAAAATTTCAGCCAAATCGAATGGGAATTGCGCCCTCTAGAAGCTCAAGAAGTCAAGACCCAAGATCGGTTTATATGGCAGCAATATCAGGTTATGGACCGATTTGAATCATACTTCGCACAGTTGTTGGAAGTGCTACCAAAACACTACGTGCAAAATTTAAGCCAAATCGGACGAGAATTACGCCCTCTAGAGGCTCAAGAAGTCAAGACCCAAGATCGGTTTATATGGCAGCTATACCAGATTATGAACCGAATTTAATTATACTTAGCACAGTTGTTGGAAATGATACCAAAACATAGACCGATTTGAACCACACTTAGCACAGTTATTGGGAGTGATACCAAAACACCACGTGCAAAATTTAAGTCAAATCGGAGGAGAATTGCGCCTTTTAGAGGCTCCACCTGCAAAATTTCAGTCAAATCGGATGAGAATTGCGTCCTCTAGAGGCTCAAGTAGTCAAGACTCAAGATCGGTTTATATGGCAGCTATATCAAAACATGGACCGATTTGGCCTATTTACAATCCCAACTGACCTACAATAGCAAAAAGTATTTGTGCAAAATTTCAAGCGCCTAGCTTTACTCCTTCGAAAGTTAGCATGCTTTCGACAGACAGACGGACGGACTTAAAGTGACATGACGATCAAGAATATATATACTTTATGGGGTCTCAGACGCATATTTCGAGGTATTACAAATAGAATCACGAAATTAGTATACCCCCTCCTATGTTCGAGTGTATAACAAATAAGGAAAGGCAAAAGTCAGGCGGTGCCGACTACGCTACACCTACCCTATAAGTGGAAATTGGGAGCTGTATTTTATTCTGAACCGAATTTATTGTATTTGACTTTTTTGGAGGTTTCCAGATGGATCATAAAAAAATCCATACAAAATGTAGAGCAAATATGTCCAAAATTTTAATAAAACTACGGTTCTATATGTGCAAATAGGGCATTATGTATATGTATACGGAAATTATATCTAAATCTGAATCGAATGCTATGAAATTCATCAGTAATATCGAGATTCATAAGAAAATCCTTCGGGCCAAGTTTTGAGAGAATTGGCTAACAAATAACCACATTATTGTAGTATTGTTCAAAATCGGACGAACATATATATGAGAGCCATATTTAAATCTGAACTGATTTCGACCAAACTTCTTAGACGTGGAGGTAGTTGTCGAGGAAAGCGTTGTGAAAAATTTTGGGAAGATAGGTAAATGAATGCGCTTGTAGTGGCTCTAAACATGAAATTCGTGCGATTTATATATGGGCGCTATATCCAAATCTGAAGCGATTTCTTTAAAATCGAAAATATAATAAAGTCATAAGAAAATCCTTCCTGGCAAATTTCGATAGAATCGGTTAACAAATGACCACATTATTGCAATATTAGTCCAAATCGGACAAACATATATATGGGAGCTATATCCAAATCTGAACCAATTTTTCTAATTTCATTAGGCTTCGTATTTTGGCTAAAAAAATACCTGAGCCAAATTTGATGAAAATTGAGACCTGTACTTTGTTCACAAATTAACATGGACAGACCGATCTGAGTCGATCGGTATACTTATCAATGGGTCTAGCTCTCTTCCTTCTGGGTGTTACAAGCAAATGCACAAAGTTACAGGGTATTGTACAACAGTAGTGGTGTAGGGTATACAAAACGACAGACGGACTATCAGCATTTCTGAGTCCTACTACAAATTTTATCACAGTAGTGGTAAAAGGTACAGTTTCTGACTTCGTAACAAATTCCATATATATGTATACTTAGTTTACCAATTTCATGCTAGGACCTTAAATACTCAACTAGATTCCTTAGAAAGCACTGCCTCCAACTTTGGACGCCGTGGCGGCCGATCGCCATTATATTTCGCGTTTTGCTTATTTGCATCAAAAGGATAATAATGAAAGGTATGCGTTTCTCTTTTTGCAAAAAAAACTCCTTTATAGCATGGGACGTTCTAATGTACATCATAAAGATGATGATGATTTAACAGCAAAAAAATCCGTTGCTCTCATTTTCAAGGTTGTAAGGGTTTATTGACCCACATCTCAATCTCACCTCATCTCATCTCTAAGGTCTATAGTAACCTAGAATCTATTGCAAACTGATACGGCGAAAAATCTCCCTTACATCTAGGTTTGTCATCAACAGTTCCACTCAAATCTTTGTTCTTAACAGCTGCGATTCGCAATTCAATTTGTATTCATCTACAAATGATTAGACATTGTAAATATTCTTGAGATTCCTCCACCAATATAGAAAGGCATGATAATTTATTACAAAGTTGACCCTTATTTGAACCCCCCCCCCCCCTTCGTTTTGCTCTGTATGTGTTAGTTAAACTGTAAACGAGTGTTAATTATTTTCAATAAATATCCCGTGATAGACAGTTTGCCGTTGAATAGAATTGCACAAAAACAAATATTAGTTTTTCTTTCACTTGTTTCCGTTTTTGTGCAGCAACAAATTGTCTATAATTAATTACATCACAAAAACAAACCATTTTTGCATTGCAACAGTCAAGAGAGGCGAAGTACAATATTTGCGGGGCTCGGGTGAAATGAAAAGTGTTCGTTATTGGTGTGATTCAAAATAAACATTGCGAAGACTACAAACGCCATCAGATGAAATTCAGTTTGATGTTTATTTTGCATGTTTTTCAAAGAAAAGTTTCGTTTCGTAAATTTACCGGGAAAATGTAACGAAATTCCATGACACTTGAATGGATGGATGGATTTGTGACAGATGATAGCTAGGGTCTGGGGTGAAGGTGATAGAAGTAAAACGTAGTAGAACATGCAAACGAATGTAATTTAAAAAACAAACCCAGAGGAGCATCATCACTGTACTCTACGACAAAAAACAAAACCAAAAACAACAGTAATACTCGTACATACAAGGCGACAAAATCAATATTAATCTGTTTTGGAACGATGCAACGACGATGATGATGATGCAAAAGCTTATACCGTTGCTGAAATTGCACAGCACCACCTGCAGTGCCTCCCAACCTGGGGGGGGGGGTGTCTATGAATGAATGTTGTATGGTGGTGGGAATTGTTTTCATAAAGTATATGGTTGGGTGCATCGTCCACATACCAACTAGCTGGGTGGTAGTCAATCTGTCTGCCTGGCTAACTTAGGCAGCCAGTGCCTGCCTGTCAAGTTGCCTGACTAGTGTACGTGCGCAATGTCAAGGTCATTGTTACCCAATGTTGCGCCAAAAAAACCCCAAACACCAAACTTTAATATTCAAAAAAAAGTTGTTAAATTAACAAGGAAAACAAACACAAATATTGAATAGTCCGTCAATAGTCAATGTCAATACTAGCAGTTCCGAAACCCTTGCATAGTGGGATGAAAACTAAGGAAAAACTAACACATCGTGTGTACCTTTATTTTCCAAACAAAAAAAAAAAAGATCTCTTCGTAATGACATAAGCACTAATTAGCAAGTGAATAATAAATGAAGTATCCTGCTTCTATGCAAGGAACACATACACAAGCTAAACTTTCATACGAATGAATCAAAGTCGACCAATGCAATAAGTGGTGGTACACTGATAGAAAAAAGAATACCAAATGGTATTAATTCAATACCAGAAGAAGAAGAAGACTATTTGGAATAGTCTTGTGATTGCGGTAAAAGTTTTGTTTATCTTCGTCGCCATTATAAGTTTTTTTTTTTTTCAATTTGATAAAATATGTTTTTTTTTTTTGCGTAGAGGTGTGTTTTTACAGAAAATGTAGGAATTTATGCATCATTTATGTATTAGCGTAAGAGTGCGCTCACAAATTAAACTCAAAGTTTTGAAGTTTACTTTAAGTCGGCTGTCGTTTACGCCGCAAAAGCCGAATATTGACACAGGAAAAGTGCAAATAAAGTGAAATAAAATAAAATAAAATGAAACGAAATGACATAATATAAAATTAATTACAAAAAAAAATAAAATTAAATTAAAAATTAAAAAAAAAAAATACTGGGACGATTTGATGCAGCCTTCTTTAACACTTCTGATGTCGATGATTTGGGTGCTCGTATCACCTTACTCTTTGATTATCTTTTTGCGTTCGTGCCTGTTGTAAGAAAAAAGATTCATAATGATGGCGGTGATTGGATGAAGTGCAGGAAGATTTTGGCGGCTCAGTATCTTAGAGATTTAACCTATAGTGCATATCAAGAGCATCGTGCTCCTGAGAATTGGAGGACTTTTATTATTTATTAGGTAGTTTACATTCCAAGGGCTTTTGGCGTGTTCTTAAGGGTTCTGGTTGCTTAGGCGATGACAGTCAAGTGTATGATGGTGATGTTGATACGGTTAAAAATATGTTTGGTTCCGGTGTTCGAGCTAACCGACCTATTAATATTGATTTTGAATCATTTCCCGATATTAGAGATTCAGTTTCCTTTCGCTATGTAAATATTGATGATGTTTTGGTAGCTTAAGGAAATATTAAGGCTAAGTCCATTGGTGTTGCTGGTATTCCTATCAAGTTTCTCAAATTTTTATTTCCCTATACTTCTGGTTGGATTTTGCATTTTTTTAATTCCATTTTGACTTTTTCTGTATTCCTGATGTATGGAAAATTTCGCGTGTAGTACCAATTCCTAAGTCTTCTATTGTTAGTGGTCCTGATGATCTAAGACCTATTTCAATTATTCCAGTACTTTCCAAAGTTTTCGAACATATTCTTAAAGACCAGATAATGTTGGGTGCTGGGCATAAAATTGTTGATTTCCGATATACGTTTCGATCAGGTCACATCACGACATCTATGCTGCTTCATCTTACTGAGTGAATATGGAATGGCTTGAATAATGGGAAAGATTGTGTCCTTTTGTCTCTTGACTTGACTAAGGCATTTAATCCTATTTGCTTTGGTACTATGGGTGAGACATTAAGAGATAACTTTAACTTTTCTAGATCTGCTTGCTTGTGTGTGCGGTAGATCACAATTTGTTGATTTTAATGGTGTGCCGCAGGGATCGGTTTTAGGACCACTTCTGTTTATACTCTACATTAATGATTTTCTAAATTCCTTGGACCCAACTTGTGTGAAACCTTTCTTTTTGCAGACGATATATATCTTCTTTTTAGTGTGGATCGTGGTTTTAGCTATAGTTTGGAGACGAATATGAATGCTTCTATAGGACGAATCTTGTTATGGTCTAGTCTGAACTCGCTTTCAAAAATTAAGGCATTACAGTTTGGATCCCAAACGCATCCTGGATGTGATATTTTTGTGGATAATTCTGGAGTTAATTTTGTTGATAGGATTAAATGTTTGCGGATAGTGATTGGTAAAGACCTTAATTTCGGTTGTCATATTGACTCTTTCCATTCTCGTGTTTATGGTATTTTGCGTCGGTTATATTCGGCAGTGAAAATCAAACTTGATCACGCTCTGTTAACGCCTCAACTTTTATACGGCTTGCAGATAACGTCAGGTACGTTTGACCACATTTCAGGACATGTCAAAACCTTTTTGGGAACTTCTTTTGACCGTTTTATTAATCTACGAAATATTGTATTCTTTTACAGGGTTATAAAAAGTGTAACACCGGTAGCACTGCGTAGATACTTCAATTTTTCTCGCTCGAGTAGGAGTACTCAGATAAAATTGCCCCGTATATTTAGGTCTGTTTTCGAAAGATCATTCTGTATTCGTGTGACCAGGTGATTTAAACCCCCAATTGTCCTCCGTCCTGCATGTGTAGAGGGCAAGAGTTGCCTTGTTCGTTTTCTTATTCAATTTGATTTTCAGCAAAAATTCCAGATATTTTGCGATTTCATTCATTCATTCATCCATTCATTCTCTTTTCCCAAGGAAGCAGGTGCCACTATGGGTATCTTTCATTACCTGCTGAAAAAAAAAACTTCTTCTGTTTTAGGCGCATTTACGTTTAGACCAATTTTATACCCAATTGAGCTGAAATTTAGCACATATTCTTTTTTTTCCATAAGCAAGTTAAGCTCGATGATGGGCTATATCGGACTATATCTTGATATAGCCCCCATATAGGCCGATCTGCCGATTAAGGGTCTTAGGCCCATAAAAGCCACATTAATTATCCGATTTTGCTGAAATCTGGGACAGTGAGTTGCGTTAGGCCCTTCGACATCCTTTTTCTATTTAGTCCAGATCGGTCCTGATTTGGATATAGCTGCCATATAGACCGATCCGCCGATTTAAGGTTTTGAGCCCATAAAAAGCGCATTTATTGTCTGATGTCGCCGAAATTTGGAACATTGTGTTGTATTAGGTCCATCGACATTCTTCTTCAATATGGCTCCGATCGGTCCAGATTTGGATATAGCTGCCATAAAGACCGATCTCTTGATTTAAGGTTTTGGGCCATAAAAGGCGCATTTATTGTCCGATTTCGCCAAAATCTAGGACATTGAGTTATGTTAGGCTCCTCGACATTTTTCCGAAACTTGGCCGAAATCGGCCCAGATTTGGATGTAGCTGCCATATAGACCGATATCTCGATTTAAAGTCTTGGCCCCATAAAAGGCGCATGTATAATCCGATCCGGGACTTAAGATATGCACTTTTCACCGGATTTTGACGAAATGTGGTTTACATATATGCCGGAGGTGGTGGGTATCCAAAGTTTGGCCCGGCCGAACTTAACGCCTTTTTACTTGTTGTTATAGCAGTTCGCTGTCGTACGTAGAGCTTCTTAGGAGTATACTTGCCTATCTGATTGCCAGTACTCTCTGTCCTTACACCGATCTAAGTCATCTTACAAACCTATCTCTGAGAGATTTTCTCAAATAAATCAGCAGAACGGAACGTTTCAACCATAAGATCCTCCTGTCGGATATTTGTGAGTAGATGCGCAGCATTACTAGTTAGCACGCATACGTAGGGAGTGGCTATGGATTATTGCTCACTCGAGAGATTCTGGGTTGTGGACGTATTGCATATGCGTTTGATCCATTCCTATTCTTTCGCTCTTTATTCTCAAAGTCTGATGTGCCGATCCACCGTAGCGCTGAGGTAAGCATATCCGCCTATGACGCTAAACGGCTGGGTTTGAATCCTGAAGAGAACATCAGAAAAGTTTTCTGCGGCGGTTATCCTCTCCTTGCAACATTTGTGAGGTACTATGCCATGTAATAGCACGCCGTTCGAATCGGACACTCGTTGATATGTGAGAAGTCCCCTTATGAAATGTCCATGGGCAAATTTGCATTGCATTTGCAGAGCATCGAAAATCTTACAGGAACCGAATTTACTGAACAACCCAAAAGAGGACCAAAAGCGCGGATGTGATGATATGGTGGGAATCCATACATGGCTGCCGGACTGCCGAGACTCTCTGACCTGACACAGAACTTAAAATCACTGTTGATGATTTTAATTTCTGTGGCAGTGAACTCTAATAGATGTCACAACCGGTCAATACGCAAGAGGAGTTATGGCTCTTTAGGTGCCGGGAATCTTCTGCAATATGTGCAACAACGTATTTCAAACGAAGAATTGCAAATAAGAACAAACACTTGACGTCGATGTAGAAATCCGGAAGAGAAATTGGACTTGGCTGATCATATCTTACGCCGACCGCGCGATGATTTAGCGAGAAATGTCCTGAACTGGAACACGTAAGGAGAGCGAGGGAGAAGAAGCCCGAAAAACACATGGATCCGCTGTACGAAAAGAGAGATGGAATCAACCTTAAACAAATCAGCAGAAATTGTGAAATCAATCAAAATCGTTGGCCCACGATAGAGCTCGATGGAGAGAGCTTGTCGATGCCCTATATTCACACTGAACAGTTTAATTTTGGTCACAGTTTATGTAATATATTTAATATACTCCAACTGGAAATAAAGGAACTCTTGAACGCTGTAGTTCAATCGATCCAAAGCTGGTCGCGCCTTCTACGTCTTCAAGTTAGTTATTGATACCTTTTGTCGGTAATATTTCACTTCCTTTACTACCAACTATGTAAAAGTTAAAACACCGTCCCACAGTGGGAGAAAATCAAAAAAAAAATATTAAACAATATGCAGTGTGAGAACGGTTGGGGATATCTTTTTGAAATGGTTAGATGAGGTGTAAGCGAGATCGTGTGCAAAACGCCGGACGCCTTTTGGCAGGCTCCTAAAGTTTGTCGCTTCGGTAATTCAAGGTATTTCGGGTCGCCAAATCTTCATTTGTGATCCGATTCTTTTTTTCGTATTTGCTGGATAGTGCACAAATATACACACAATAAGTCCGCTTGTGGCGTATAGTATCTCCACTGTTTTTGGGGATATACGAGTTTTAATATTTGGTTCGATTTTCATTTTTATGCATGATTTGGATACGTGGCAAAATTTCAAAGAGATATCTCTACCCGTTCTCACACGGCACATTTTTTACTAGTTTCTTTAGATTTTTTCCCACTGTGCATCCTTTGGAGTTTCCTGGGAAATGCGATTACAGGTATTGTATCACTAGACATTGTCCATAAATTTTCCGACTTTTAAACATGTAGATCGTCATCACGATTGTTATGTTGCAACCTCGTTTCCCTGAATCATATTTGGGTGAGTTTTTATTTAAGATTAGATAAAATCTTATATATAAGGTGATTCGATAAAGAAAAATTTTTATTTCAGCATTGTGGGCAATTTTTATACCCTCCACCATAGGATGGGGGGTATACTAATTTCGTCATTCTGATTGTAACTACTCGAAATATTCGTCTGAGACCTCATAAAGTATATATATTCTTGATCGTCGTGAAATTTTATGTCGATCTAGCCATGTCCGTCCGTCTGTCTGTCGAAAGCACGCTAACTTCCGAAGGAGTAAAGCTAGCCGCTTGAAATTTTGCACAAATACTTCTTATTAGTGTAGGTCGGTTGGTATTGTAAATGGGCCATATCGGTCCATAACCTGATATAGCTGCCATATAAACCGGTCTTGGGTCTTGACTTCTTGAGCCTCTAGAGTGCGCAATTCTTATCCGATTGGAATGAAATTTTGCACGACGTGTTTTATTATGATATCCAACAACTGTGCCAAGTATGATTCAAATCGGTTGATAACCTGATATAGCTGCCATATAAACCGATCTTGGGTCTTGACTTCTTGAGCCTCTAGAGTGCGCAATTTTTATCCGATTGGAATGAAATTTTGCACTACGTGTTTTGTTATGATATCCAACAACTGTGCCAAGTATGGTTCAAATCGGTCCATAACCTGATATAGCTGCCATATAAACCGATCTTGGGTCTTGACTTCTTGAGCCTCTAGAGTGAACAATTCTTATCCGATTGGAATGAAATTTTACACGACGTGTTTTATTATGATATCCAACAACTGTGCCAAGTATGGTTCAAATCGGTCCATAACCGGATATAGCTGCCATATAAACCGATCTTGGGTCTTGACTTCTTGAGCCTCTGGAGGGCGCAATTCTTATCCAATTTGAATGAATTTTGGCACGTAGTATTTTGTTATGATATCTAACAACTGTGCCAAGTATGGTTCAAATCGGTTCAAAATCTGATATAGCTGTCATATAAACAGATCTGGGGACTTGACTTCTTGAGCTTCTAGAGGGCGCAATTCCTATCCGATTTGGCTGAAATTTTGCAAGACGTTTTTTTTTTGTTACTTTCAACAACTATGTCAAATAAGGTACAAGTCGGTTCATAACCTGATATGGCTGCCATATAAACCGATCTGGGATCTTGACTTCTTGAGCCTCTAGAGGTCGCAATTCTTATCCGATTTGCCTGAAATTTTGTACGACGTATTCTCTCATGACCATTAATATATGTGTTTATTATGGTCTGAATCGGTCTATAGCCCGATACAGCTCCCATACAAATCCATCTCTCTATTTTACTTCTTGAGGCCACAAAGGGCGCAATTCTTATTCGAATTGGCTGACATTTTACACAGGTCTCCAACATATAATTAATTTGTGGTCCAAACCGGACTATATCATGATATCGCTCTAATAGTAGAGCAAATCTACCTAAAAAGAGATGCCGGGAAAAGAACTCGACAAATGCGATCTATGGTGGAGGGTATATAAGATTCGGCCCGGCCGAACTTAGCACGCTTTTACTTGTTTATACTCACTGTAAACCGTTACTTATTTGAACACAAGCTTTAGAGCAACATACGTCGTATATGCAATATTACATAGGATCATCAAACACACAGGAAGATAAATATTCACGTTGTCACTCCTCTCAGTGAAGCGACGGAAGACACGAAAGTGAGGTGGAAGAGAAACTTCATGTCGTCTTTCCAGTCCCTAGTTTGCTTAATCTCAGTTTTACCATTCTGACGAAAGAAGTATGCTATGTATGGTGATTAAATCGACCCAAAGAGCTAATCGTCCATGACAACGCATAGAACGTGATCCTGCACATGGTGCTGACAACTGATGAACTTGAGTGTGGGATGACTTTTCTCATCGAACACTTGCTCCAGTCTAACTACAATGCCTGTCTTTTTGCGGGTATTCACGCTTGTTGAATCGGCAACATTCATTACAATTGATGCCCACAGGTTGAACTCATCTAGCACATTTTGCAGTCCTTCTGCGATTCTGCTCTCAAGGAATTAGCCGTCAAAGTGCATGCTCCACTTCTCCGTGCTTGCCAAGTAATCATTCACCCAAGTAGCTTTCTTTTAGATAGCCTTGTGGATTCTTGATTGACATGGGGTTGGGATTTAAAGCTGATGGTACACCGTTGCTGACCATTGAAACGACAGCTTTGAGCTTGTTTCATTGCATTTTCCGTTGCATCTTCAAGGAAATGGTGATCCATTCTTTGAGTAGTCTTATTTTTAAGAACCACAGCATACCCCATACCCATTATGTTGCCTCCATCAGCATCTATGACCGCACTTTCCCTGGTGCGGAGAGTTATTAAACGGGGTTATTTGGGCTAAGCCACATGTTCGACTGACTGAGTGTAAAGCTAGGCATTAGGAGAAAAGAACAATTTAAACATGTTTTTATACATTTGTTTAAATTCCACCCCACTGTGCAATGTCACGTCACCTATAACCTTATGTTAAACTATAGCAAATACTAATTTTCATTACCCAAGAAGGTTAAAAAAAAAAAAAAAAACAAAAAAAAGAGAGCAGAGGTAGAGGCAAAAGGGGCCGTAACTGAATAAAATCACACCGGGAAACATTCCGTTGTTCTACGAACATTCAACCACAAAACATTGTTCAATTTGGATCGCATGTCATTATAACAACAGCTATTAGCCTTCTCTTTTGTTGTATTGTTTGTTACGTACACATGGAATATAGGAAAACTATTTTGTTTAATTTAATATTGCGTTACATTTCCTTTTATTAGAACAAATGGTAGTTTTTCAAAAGAAATGGCAGCGGCAAATCCCCACGGAACGGAAATAACGATTCCATTGACAATGAACTTTTTTTTTGCAAATTTTATTTTTTCCCAAATGTGGTTTTGTTCTGGCTGGAAGGCAAATCACAAGAATGAGGTAATAATGATAACTCAAGCAATCATAAATTTTAAAATATTATTAAATTTTAAAATATTATTATACCAACTTCAACTTCCCAACAGGGCATTTAGCGAGGTTGTGATTAGTTGACATAGACAGTGATTAATGAACAATTTACGGCAAAGGTCAAATCTAAGCAGTTTATTTCATACGATCCTCCGACCCCTAGAACTATAAAAGGGATGTCACAAGCCAAGATGAATTTCAAAGGAAAAAAAGCTAGGCTTTAGGGTGAGTCAGTTTTTAAGGACCTTTGTTTTTTTCTACGGGAACAAAGTCGCTTCTGATAGAATCGCAGTAAAAACTTAGTAAGCGCATATCATTACCCTCAGCATTACCTATGACTTAAAAATAATGGCTTATTTATAGCAATACCTCCGGCATTATCAGTAATACAAGAAGGTAGACGGAATTTTTTAATGTTTTTGTGTTTGACCCATCAAATTGACCCGATGGAGTCTTTAATCGACAAGCGCTGACGCCTCAGTGCACGTGATTGAAAAGAACCCCGGACTCTAGTTCTGTTCGGTTTGGCAGAACCGCCCCCATCGTCGGTTGGTGTCAGTGAGGCATTTCCGATCTTGCTCTGGCCTTACGCCGCTACGGGAGTATAGTCGCACTGAATATGTTGCAAGGTATTGTGCGAACATAGACAGCAGTGCGGCACAAGCGTCGTTGTCGTCGCCTTCGGCGTCCTCGTCGTCGAAATATGTGACCCCTCCGAACTCTCTCGTGCTCTATAGGCAAAAGCACCATCCCAGCCCCAACATTGCCAAGACAGTGCCGGGAAGTGTATCAGTCTCCAAGGCAACATCGACGAGATAGTAGATTACATGAGTCGGAAGAACATATTGGTTGCAGCGATCCAGGTGACAGAGCAGACCAACACCTGCAGTTGTAGCGGATACAATGCATTGCAACATAAGGATCGGTTAAGGGGTGGAGGTGGGGGATTGACCTTCGTGATACACCATTCCTTGCGTATAGACTCATCTCGCCTGTGCCTGGCTCCAGTAAAGTCCGATGCTGTCGAGGAAGAGTTTATCAACGTGTACATACAGCCGGTTGGTTATTGTGTCTCAGATAATGATCAAGTTGACAGGCTACACGTTTTGCACGATGAATGACGATGCCCACACTAGGAGCAGCCCACTAGGGCTGACTGTAAGGTCGATGGTGAAATGATTCCGACTATCAAGTGTCCCAAAATACTTGGCGTCACATTTGACAACTCAACAATTTGCAATAAAGACAAAAGTAGAAACAAGGTCCTCAAGTCACTTACCGGCAGCACTTGGTTACAGACAAGGAAACATTGTTGACCACGTACAAAGCAATTGGCCAGTCTGTGGTAAGTTATGCAGCGCCAGTGTGGTCTCGTCAGCTCTGTGACACGCGGTGGAATAATATTCAGATCTGTCACAAAACCGCCCTCCTAAGTGCGACGAGCTATCTCCTCTGCTCTCAAGTGGACCACCTCCATCAGGAGGCATAGATCCTACCAGTGCGAAGACATAACTACATGCTGTCTAAGCAATACCTTTTGGGCTGTTATCACAGATACCATCCAAATCATCATCTTGTGGATAGATATCTACATGATCTAGAGCGTGAGGTTCAGCGCTACAAGAGATCAAGATCAAGCGGCATATCAAGCGGGTCTAAACAATATTCATGCAGACACGGTTAATAGCTACCGGGTGAATGTATTCCTTGGAGAACGACAGCCTCCCTTTGCGCCTGAAGAAATTGACGTCCCCCGCAAACCAGAGTAAATCTGGCTTAATTACGTTCCGGCAGATGCAGAGCAAGGATTGTATGTCCCGACCAGACCCACTCTACTCAGACCCATATCCCTCTGGCCGCACCCCATCTTAGTCGCAGAGTTACTGAATCTTGACACTCAAGAAAATCAAGCAGACGAAAAATAGAACATAACAAACTGCTACAACAACAATTGCCGGACGAGTGTCTGGTCTTTCAAGCGAAGTTCTGTGACCTACTAGACGGAAGGGAGTTTAATATGGGAAGGCAGTCATAAATGAGAAGGGGGGTAGTCATAAATGGCACTCACACGAAGCAGCCACTCGGGTTGGTGCTGATATTTGCTCCCTCGGGGGATATATATACGTAAGGCAGATATCACAATCGTAATCTACGACAAATTATACGACAGTCACAAACAGGCTGTGCATGATATCAAGGTTGGCAGACGTAACGGTTTTACGTAATTTTTACGATTTTTTGTCCAAAATTTTTCACGTTGACGCTTGACCATTTTCGATTCGAATCGCTTTATAAGTTGACAATTCTTTTTCGGGATTTATTTGTACTGAAATTGACCTCAAATTAGAGAATAAAAAATAAAAAAGAATAAAAAGAATTATCGTTTACCACCGACTTTGTACGACAAATTCGCATTATTGCCCTCTTTTAATGTAAAGGGCGGTTTAATTCAAGGGCCAATGTTGTGTTGCTCATTTGTGAATCTCTCTACCATTAAAATTGAGTTAGTCTGAAATTGATAAATGTCACGATCACGCACGCACGATCAAGTGATTGGATTTGGATCTCACTCATGAATCACGTGATTCACGCGTGGCACAACAACTCATGACTCACAATTAGGTTGATTTAGACTAATTTAAGAGAGTAACGTTTTGTGACGATTTTGTTTTCAATTTTGACGTTTTTTTGCGAAAAACACCTGGCAGCACTGATGATAAGCGCTAGGCCGTCGCGCATGGCAATCCCTGATAATTACTGTAGAAGTTGGCTAGATAAGTATGAGACGACTTTGTGCTCATGTTCAGGTCTATTGGGAAACAGGCCCTCCATCTTGGGAAGCAGTTTTTCTCCAATCTAGGTCGCCTTGCAAAATTATCTCTGAGACGAATAGTCAAATGCATCGACTAGATGGAATGGCACGACAGGATCCTCCACTTGTACATTTGCATGAGTTCTGAAAGTGCGAAGGTGATGGTAAATTGGTAATCTATTCGTGGCTGCCGGATTTTCAGGACTTTCTGATCTGTTATCGAACGGAAAAAGACGGATAAACTGCTTGGTTTCAAAAAACGAGAACTCCAACAGAAATCACAACTGGGGAAGCTGTTCCTCTCAGGTCTAGCTCATCTTCCACATGTATCTTTGAGAGGTTTCCTCAACGTATCTCTGAGAGGTTTCCTCGCTCGATAAGATCCTCCACTCTGGCATTCAGTGTGGACGCGCAGAATTACTGGTAGGCACTCACACGGGGTGGACCCTTATTTGGGTCAAGATCATTGAATCTCCGGAGATGCTCATACATGAGGGCGTACTCGTATTGGATATGTGTTCGCTCTTTTCCTATTCTCCTTCTTCATAAATAGATCTGATCTGGAGATCGCATATTTCTTTCTTTCAAAACCCACCACCGAAGGTTCTGGTATTATCAATAAAATAAGCAAATTTTGCTGAAAATAATGAAATTTTTTAAATTCTGGAGGACTTAAACTTTTCTAGGGGGTGCTTAGCCCACCCCCAGAAGCCGTTCTAGGCTTATGGCTGTCACATATACCCATCTCCCGATTAAAGGCGGATTTATTACCCGATTTCGCTGAATTTGGACCGTACCCTTTATGGTCCAGGTTGGTTTATATTTCGATGTAGCTGTCATAGATACCGATATTCCGATCCGTCCATGGACCCATAAAAGGCGCATTTAATAACAGATTTTACTGAAATTTAGCAAAGTGAGCTGAGTTAGGCTCTTCAACATCCGTGCACTATATGTTCCAGATCAGTCTACATTTGCATATAGCTGTATACCCATCTCCCGATTTAAAGTCTAGGAGTCATTGAAAGCAGATTTATTACCCAATATCGCTGAATTGGTTTATAATGAGTTGTATTAGACCCCTACGCATCCTGAATATGGCGTAGATAGGAGTATATTTGGATATAGATAGCCACCATATAGATCAATCTCCAGTTTTGTGGTCAAGTACAGTGAATTGTTGTTAGACCCCTCGTAGTCCCTGGCGAGTTTGGCCCAGATCGAATCATATTTGGATATAGCCGCTAAGGTTTCATAAATGGTGCATTTTTCACCGGAATTGATGTATATAGGGTCTCACACCTTTAAGGGTTTATACCCATTATACCTAACACAGAATTACTATAGCGCTACACAGACTGGAACTTTGGGCTTCTATCTGTGTGGTGTTTACCATAGCCGAGAGAAGCTCCAGCTCTTTGCACCTTTGGACCGGAACAAGATAGCTCGTCTATTGAGCTGAACGAGGATCGCTACCTTCACATACAAATGTGGTTAAAACAACATATCCATTATTTTTCTATTTCTCCTTTTTTAATACTGTGGTTAAAACTGTAAACTACGGAAAATATACTACACTTAATATTGGTCCAAGCCGATTACTGGCTTACTTGTATTTCCATTCTGGCATGGGGCGGATTAATATCTGCACCCTCTTTTCAACCTAATATTGGTCCAAAAACAAAAGTTTGTTGTTAAAAGCCAGAAGCTCAATTTTCATTTTAGACCCCTGGTTTGTTGGGTTAAACTTCTTAGAATCTCGTTTCAAGATCTGAAATGTGGACTCGCTATGCTCGTGGGCAAAGGAAAAACATATAGCAGCACACGGTGTAAACAACCTCGTGTGGCTTCGTTTGGCTGCCTCTATTTCAAATTGTGTTCCTCCGTATGAGTTGCGAAACACTCTTCTTGAATATTATTGGGCAATCCATTGCGTGTGCGGAAGTTTTGGCGACTCTTTGCGACGACTGTTACGAAACTCATTGCGTTATAATCGCCCAGAAGATTTGTTTATAAATCGCTTGAGGTAACTTTTCGCGATTGCTATTATTTTCACACGTGTTGCGTTTAGGACTTGTATTGAATTATGTTATTCGATGTTTTGTTTTCAGTGGACAACTTTCACATCACCAAACACAATTCTACCTTGGCTTATATGACGATTGCTAAGTACCAATCGTCATATAAGCCAAGTGACGAATATCTTATATATAAAAATCAATTTGTGTTTGTTTGTTTGTTTGTGTGTTCCTTATAGACTCAGAAACGGCTGAACCGATTTTCTTGAAATTTTCACAGATGGTGCATAATGATCCCGTGGTGAAAATAGGGTACTACATTTTTGATATCTGAAGGGGGGGCGGACCCTCCCCCTTACCCTAATTTTCAGAAACGCCAGATCTCGGAGATGGATGGTGCGATTTAAGCGAAATTTTGTGTGCTGTCATATTTATTTTTTTTTTTATTTATTTCATTTCATGCAATGCGAAGCCATCAGACCTATAAATAATCACATTATGCATAAGACGTACTTTTTCTAACATAAGTTAAAAAAATACTCAATTAGTACCCTAAAAATAAAAATTTGGTGTCCAAATTTCGGATAGGGTACCTAGGGGGGCCGCCCCACCCTAAAACCTACCAAACATATATTTACACCAATCACGGCAATATGGGACTCAAATGAAAGGTATTTAGGATAAGAAAACGTATCTGATATCCATTTGTGGAACCACGTGCTAGAGAGACCACCCCAAGCCCCAAAACACCCCTAAATCGGACATATTTACCGACTATGGCAATATTGGACTCAAATGAAAGGTATTTGCGAGTAGAATACGAATCTGATATCCAAATGTGGGACCACGTTTCTGGGGGTCCACCCTTTCCCCAAAACACCCCCAAACAGGACTTATTTACTGACCATGGGAAAATGGGGCTTAAATAAAAGGTATTTGAGTGCAGAATTAGAATCTGATATCCAAATATGAGACCAAGTGTTTGGGGGGCCGCCTCTCCCCAAAAACCTCTCCCAAAGGGGACACATTTACGACCATAGCCACATAGGGCTCAAATGAAAGGTATTTGGGAGTAAAGCACAAATCTGATATCAATATTCGGGAAAAGTGTCCCCATAGACTCTTTTCCCCACCACACCCCAAAACACCCCTAAATCGGACATATACCGACTATGGCAGTATGGGACTCAAATGAAAGGTATTTACGAGTAGAATACGATATCCAAATGTGGGACCACGTTTCTGGGGGTCCACCCCTTCCCCAAAACACCCCCCAAACAGGACTTATTTAGTGCCCATGGGAATATGGGTCTTAAATATTGGGTTGCCCAAAAGGTAATTGCGGATTTTTTAAAAGAAAGTAAATGCATTTTTAATAAAACTTAGAATGAACTTTAATCAAATATATAATTGCCATTTTGTTCGATAACCTTTTGCCCTCGTCCTGGCAAATTTAGTATTCCACGCTCATAGAACTTCTGGCCTTTATCTGCAAAAAACTGAACCAAGTGCGATTTTATAGCCTCATCATTTCCGAAAGTTTTACCATTTAAGAAGTTCTGCAAAGATCGAAATAAATGGTAGTCTGATGGTGCAAGGTCAGGGCTATATGGTGGATACATCAAAAGTTCCCAGCCAAGCTCACTCAGTTTTTGGCGAGTGACCAAAGATGTGTGCGGTCTAGCGTTGTCCTGGTGGAATATGACACCTTTACGATTGACCAATTCTGGTCGCTTCTCCTTGATGGCTGTATTCAATTTGTCCAATTGTTGACAGTAAACATCCGAATTAATCGTTTGGTTCCTTGGAAGCAGCTCAAAATATACCACACCCTTCCAATCCCACCAAACAGACAGCATAACTTTCTTTTGGTGGATATCAGCCTTTGAAGTGGTTTGAGCTGGTTCACCATGCTTGGACCATGATCGTTTTCGACTAACGTTGTTGTAAACAATCCATTTTTCCATCCATCTCCAGTTATGATTCGTTTTAAAAACGGATCGAATTCATTGCGTTTAAGGTGCATATCACAAGCGTTGATTCGGTTTGTTAAATGAATTTCTTTCAATACATGTGGTACCCAAATATCAAGCTTTTTCACCAGTCCAAGACTTTTTATGTGATAATGAACGGTTGATTTTGGTATATTTAACTTCTCTCCTATCTCACGCTCAGTTACATGACGATCCAATTCGATTAATGCTTTGATTTGGTCATCATCAACTTCATTTGGCCGACCTGAACGTGGCTCATCTTTAAGTGAAAAATCTTCAGAACGGAATTTGCGAAACCAATTTTGATACTGTCTTCCTTTAAGGCTTCATCACCATACACATCTCGTAACTTTTTAGCAACCTGCTCCGCGTTTTTTCCTTTACGGAAATAATAAAGTAAAATATGACGAAAATACACCTTTGCGGGCTCCATATTAAAATTGACGCCAAACAAACAAATGTAAACAAAATTTCGCGCACTTTTTTTCTAAAGCAAGGTAACAGTAACAGCTGATAACTGACAGAAGAAAGAATGCAATTACAGAGTCACAAGCCGGTGGACGTCCCACCACCATAACAACCCCCAAATAGGACTTATTTGTTCACCAAGACAATTTGGGTCTTCAAGACAGTGGAACTAAATATTCATAGTTTTGAGGGCCAATACTCCAAACCGGACATATTTAGTGACTATTGCAATAAAAAGTTTGAATGAGATTAGAAAACGAATTTGATATCCAATTTTGAGGGCAATGGCAATATGGGGTTCAAATAAATGATATATATTGTAGATATATAAGAATAGAGCACGTTGCTGATATATTTACCGGGTTTAGTGTTTGGGGGACCAACCCAATCCCCAAAACACCCCTAAATCGGGCATATTTACCGACCATGTCAATGTGGAGCTTAAATGAAAGCAATTGGGTGGTAGAGCAAGAATTGATACCCATTTTCGGGACCAATTTTCTGGGGGTCTACCCCTTTCCCAAAATACCCCACAAACAGCAATTTTTTACTGACCATCGCAATATGAGGCTCAAATAATGGTATTTGGGAGTAGAATACGAATTTGATATCCAAATGTAGGACTATGTATTTAGGGCATCACCGCTTTCCCAAAACACCCCCAAAGGGAAAAAATTTTTCAACCATGCCAATATGTGGCTCAAATGAAAGGTATTTGAGATTAGAAAACGAATTTGATAACCTATTTTGTGGTCATGTGTTTGGGGGACGCCTCATCCTGTAAACTCCTCTTAAGCCAATGGCAATGTAGGGTTTAGATAAATGGTATTTGAGAGAAGAGCACGATGCTGATATTTTTTCAAGGACAAGTATCTGGGGGACCACCTCTCCCCCGAAAACACCACTAAATCAGAAATCATGAGAATATCGGGCTGAAATGAAGTATTTTAAGAATGGAGTACACCTTACATCCAAACTTAAATTCGTAGACCAATAAAGAACATGTGGGATTCAGATAAAGGCACTTATATTATTAAACTGTTAGTCAAGTTTGCATGGTATTTCATTAAAAGATCTTTAATTGTCGAAAATAAATATTCCAAGGAAACTTGTGTTCCATATAAAGTAAAAGAAGGCGCAGCGCAGCGGGGCCGGGTCAGCTAGAATTTAATAAATATTAAAAAAAAACACGTATATGTTACTCGTCCAGGCGATTAGAGCTCAACTCTTCTAGAAGAGTATTATATTTATCTTCCGAAACAGTCATATGTTTCTCGTCCACACGATTTTTGCGCAATTCTTAGATCTTCTAAGACTCTTCTGACTTACTCGTTAGCAACTCATATAGAAGATTCCCCGTAAACTCTTCCAGAACATTCATCATCAGGACACAGCTCTTCACGGCGGGAGAATCGTCTACGACTCTTAGACGAGCTCGTCCACGATCATAACTTTCATCATAAAGATTCACGGAAGGTTAGATTATTTGGCGACCAAACATTTTTGAAGGGTTTCCAATTTTCCTTTTTAAATATCTCGGTTAAAACAGTGAACTACGGAAAAAATACCACACTCAATTAAAATCAAAACCCCATTAACTGCGTTTTCTCTATAGTAGTAATGTCCTTGAATTTAACGAATATAATTGACAATGTTAACAACATAAAATCTCAAATTAGCTGATTGCTGTACAAATGCCACACATTAAGCAACTGGAAGAGGGCAGATGTTTTGCAAGGGGTTGCTAATGTTGGCGTGAGCAACACAACAATTCTTCAACATTTCCTTTTGTTAAGAGTTTCTTTGGGTCCTTTTGCCATGCTTTCCACTCAAGTATACTACATAGTACGTACACGCATACATATGCACGTATGTCCCTGCAAACATATTTGGCCGCCAAATAATCTTCCGCTAATCTTCTAGATGAAGGTTACGATTCCCCCCTCTAGAGCACTTGTGTCCTCAAGACAACGCTTCTGGAAGAGTGATCCGCGAATCTTGTATATGAGTTGGTAATGAAAAAGAGTTTGGGAAGTTCAATGAATCGCGCAAGAATCGTGTGGACGAGTAATAAATTAGTGTTTTCGAAGATTGATACTACTCGCCTGGACGAGTAACAAATAAGTGTTTTGTAATATATGTATATTAAATATTATTCTGTAAGAATTGCACGTTATTCGCTAGGAAGATCTAAAAATGCATTAGTTCATTCGTCATCAACTTCGAAAAAACTTTAAAAAATGTTAGGTTAACTTGTCATATTCGTCATACTAAGTACCAATCGTCATATAAGCCAAGTGAGAATTCTGTTTGATGTTGTGAAAGTTGTCCACTCAAAACAAAACATCGGATCACATAATTCAATACAAGTTCTAAACGCATTACGTGTGAAAATAAAATCAATCGCGAAAGGTTCACTCAGATGATTTATAAACAAATCTTCCGGACGATTAAAATGAAATGAGTTGTAAGAGAATCGTCGCGAAGAGTTGCTTTAACTTCCGCACACGCAATGGATTGTCCAATGATATCCCAGAAGAATGTTTCGAGTGTGGTTTTATTTATCGCGGGGACGAACGTTCTTCCAAAATTATGAAAAATGTTTGCAAGGGTGTATTCAGTGACACCGAATGTAGTGGCACCTTTAGTTTTTGGTGCCTATTGTCTTATTTTTTCTAATTTTATTAATGAACAACCGGTGTGATTGAACACGAGCATTTCAATGTTTTACGTATTTGTAAGATATAGACCGACAACAACACAATGATGAATGAAGAACGAAAGAGCATATGAGACCGGTAAATAAACATTAACGCAGCGGTCAGTTAGCTGTCCATCGTTGGTGGAGGTGGGAAAAAGGAAGCCAGCCAACGTGCGAAAGCGCGCTAAAAACGTCGCCGCAAAATGAAAATGATTTAATTTGAAAAGATAGAAACCACAATTTTTATACCCTCCACCATAGGATGGGGGGTATACTAATTTCGTCATTCTGTTTGTAACTACTCGAAATATTCGTCTGAGACCCCATAAAGTATATATATATTCTTGATCGTCGCGACATTTTATGTCGATCTAGCCATGTCCGTCCGTCTGTCTGTCGAAAGCACGCTAACTTCCGAAGGAGTAAAGCTAGCCGCTTGAAATTTTGCACAATTACTTCTTATAAGTGTAGGTCGGTTGGTATTGTAAATGGGCCAATTGGGTCCATGTTTTGATATATCTGCCATATAAACCGATCTTGGGTCTTGTCTTCTTGAGCCTCTAGAGTGCGCAATTCTTATCCGATTTGAATGAAATTTTGCACGACGTGTTCTGTTATGATATCCAACAACTTTGCCAAGTATGGTTCAAATCGGCTCATAATCCGATATAGCTGTCATATAAACAGATCTGGGGATTTGACTTCTTGAGCTTCTAGAGGGCGCAATTCCTATCCGTTCGCTGAAATTTTGCATGACGTATTTTATTTTTACTTCATAACCTGATATAGCTGCCATATAGATCTTGATTTCTTGAGCCTCTTGAGGTCGCAATTATTATCCGATTTGCCTGAAATTTTGTACGACGGCTTCTCTCATGACCATCAACATGCGTATTTATTATGGTCTAAATCGGTCTATAGCCCAATCCAGCTCCCATATAAATCGATCTCTCTATTTTACTTCTTGAGCCCCCAAAGGGCGCAATTCTTATTCGAATTGGCTGACATTTTACACAGGTCTCCAACATATAATTTAATTGTGATCCAAGCCGGACCATATCTTGATATCGCTTTAATAGCAGAGCAAATCTTTTCTTACAGCGGTCAAAAAAAGTATTCATCATTAGCAAAATTGATAATAAATTCACTTATTTTGGGTAATTGAAGAAAATTTAAAGTAAACAAATAATGCAGTTTTATGCAATAGTTTATTTTTCGTAATATGTTTTAAAATAAATTCAAAAAATAAATTTAATTAGCGCAAAAAATGCAATTTTATATAATAACACCAAAAACAGAACAAAAAATGTATTCATCATTGATGTGCTATCATCAAAGTCAAATTCAAATATTATTTGGGAATCCCCCTTTTCTGTTTTATTTAGTAAAGGAGGCTTTGCCCTTGACAGCAAATATTTAATTTAATTGAAAATATAGTTTTTGTCAAAATGGGTCGTAAGCAAAACGAGGTTTCTGATGAGGTAAAAGTTTTGATAATAAAACACCACAGGAATGGTTTAACTCAAAAAACTATCAGTGAAATATTAAATAGACCACGATCTACTATACAATCCATCATCAGAAAGTGGACAGAAACGAAAACTGTTGACAATAAACCAAGATCTGGTCGACCAAAAGCACTTTCAGTTGGAGATGTGCGTTGGCTAGTGCGGCAAGTTCAGAAAACTCCGAAGACAAATGCGACCATTCTTCGTAAAAACACTATGGAATATTTAGGGAAGGAAGTTACTACACAAACAATTCGAAATACACTCAAAAGGCATAGTTACAGAGGAAGAACTGCACGTAAGAAGCCCTTTATAAATAAAATAAACCGAGTGAAAAGGCTAAACTTCGCAAAAATGTATGTAAAACAGCCCGAATCATTTTGGAAAACAGTCATTTTTGCAGACGAGAGCAAGTTTAATCTTTTTGGGTGCGATGGAAAGGTCATAGTGTACAGAAAACCAAATACAGAGCTTGAAGAACGAAACACAGTTGCTACTGTAAAACATGGTGGAGGTGGTTTAATGGTTTGGGGGTGTATGGCGGCTTCAGGAGCGGGAAATCTTGAAATTATTAATGGAGTAATGGATCATAAGTATTACATTGACATTTTAAAGAGGAATTTAAAAGATAGTGCTGTAAAACTTGGGCTTGGTAATAACTTTCAATATTATCAAGATAATGACCCCAAACATTCTGCTTTAAATACCAAGATGTGGATGCTGTATAACTGCCCCAAAGTCATTAAAACTCCTCCTCAAAGTCCCGACTTGAACCCAATTGAACATCTTTGGGAACATCTCGAACGCAAATTGAGAACGCGCAATTTTTCGAGCAAGAGTCAAATGCAACAGGTGATAATGGAGGAATGGACTAATATAGACCAAAATATAACCGCTAAATTAGTCCAATCGATGTCAAACCGTTTAAAAGAAGTTATAAGACGCGGTGGTCGAATAACAAAGTATTAATTTTTTTAAATTATGTTATTTATTTTTTTGTTTTTTTGCAATGATGAATACTTTTTTTGTTTAATTTTTTGTGTTCAGCTGTAAAATGGCCCTTTTTGTTCCAATAAATACTATTTTTTTCTTTAAAAACAATGAAATTGTGTACATATGTATCACACAAGCACTACTGCATCATTAGTTTAATATGTTTTTATTCCAATTGTCTTTTGTAGACTTATTAAAAAAACATTGAATGATGAATACTTTTTTTGACCGCTGTATATCCTTTTTTGCCTAAGAAGAGATGCCGGGAAAAGAACTCGACAAATGCGATCCATGGTGGAGGGTAAATTAGATTCGGCCCAGCCGAACTTAGCACACTTTTACTTGTTTCTCCTGTTATTGTTGTTAGATATTTGCTATTTAAAACATATGCTGTTCACATTATTCATTAGTCCAGTCAGACAGACTAATGTGTTATCATCGGACGCACTGTGTGTCAGAGATGGGATATTTGAGTTTGAAAGAGATCCGAAACAACATAGCTAAACAAAGTGCGAGAATTCTCGTACCAGATGAACGACAATTAGTTGAACCGGTCGTCCCCAGCTTGCTAGAGTACGGAACATTTGTAGGAATCAGATTCCCATAGACATTTTCGTCCATTGTGATACCATAGGAAAAGGAGATAAAAAATGCCTGTCATTCTAGTTCCTACCGTTGATTTAAAAAGCATCCAGATTGATTTAAAAAGCATATTCACATCCGCAAATTCAGATATGTCCTAAAAGAAATGTGAACCTAAAGTGGAACTCCTTCTGCTTGCCTGTGCAAGAGACACACATAACAGATTTTCTTTAGTCTTCCCTTCCTCCGCATCCTTGTAGCTTCTGCAGAAGTCGTTACTTGCAACCTTCAGTCTGTTAGCATGTTTTCCGATAAGACAGTGACCTGTCATGACGGACATAATGACTTAGACGTGTGTTCCAGACAACAACAGCATAGCGCAACACCTCTTCAAGTCTAGATTCGGCCACATATTTTTGGAGTTTTTAACTGCTCAGCCATCTCGTTGAGAGATCTGTCACAGTCGAGGGCGGTTTTTGAATTCAGAAATATGTTCCCCAGAAATTAAATGGATGGCTGGCTGAGAAGATATCTATGCCAATCGTCGTTATGAAACTATATCTTAGTCATTCCACCACTTCTTTAATTGCAAGGATCTCCGCTTGATACACACTACAGTGGTCGGTTAACCTTATCGATATGACCAGTCCTTATTCTTCATAGCCCACACGGTCGTCTAGTTTGGAACTATTCGCATAAAAGTCTATGTAACTTCTATTGTAGGGATCACAAGTTGGGAAGAAAAGTCGACTTTTAGACTTTCCGACTTTTACCAAAATAGCAAAAGTCGATTCTCCGACTTATTGTTGCAAAAAAATCCACTTTTCGACTTTTGCAAAAAGTAGACGTTTCGACTTTTTGTCAAAAATCCCAAAGTTTTCTAAATAATTTTCCATTTCCTATAAGTCCTCGTAGACTTTTGCCTGTGCAAAAACCTCTATTTGTACGATTCGTCCATGGACTGGAATATAATTTTACCATTCCAAAAAAAAATCGATTTCAAAATTATAGACTAACATCTCTGTGCAGCTTTTTTTCTCTGTTCAGATTTTTTTTTTCTCTGTGCAACTTTTTTTCTCTGTACAGCTTTCTTTTCGACTATTCGAATTCGAAATCGATTATTCGACTTTTTCATTATTAAAAGTCAACTTCGACTTTTTCACACAAAAACTCGACTAATCGATATTGTAGTTCCAATCGGTTCTATCAAGAATAGTGGTATAGTTCTTTCTATTAAAAAACGCTTTTTACATTTCTAGTTATTGCTTTTTACCTTTTTTGTAAAATTCAGATTTTTGATGTTGCTTTTTGTACTGCTTTGAAATACATTTACATAAATTTTCCCACAAACATTCTATTAAGGAAAAGGAGATATTGTCTGTAGCTGCCGCATGGCCAAAAAGAAAGCTCCCTTAGTCACATAGCAGTGGTTGCAACAATTTGTCTAACCACAATGTCCAGAGGCATTAGGTGTAGCACTAAATGTAGTGCATCAGATGTCGTCGGTGCGGCTGTAAAGCACAAACAAGCCGTCCTTTGGATTCGGCTAAGTATTATTTCGAAGCGCCGTCCACCAGACCACAACACCATTAGCATTATATGTCTGACAACTGCAGTATATACCCAGTGCAGGATACGCCGCTTAAAATGTTTGAGAAGTTCAATTTCCTGTATTTTGCGCTTTCAGCAAATGGACAATTTTCTCCTCCCAAGGAAACAGTTGCTAATTTTCAGCGAAATCGGGGACTAAATTTGCCTTATACCTTAATTCGGAAGATCGGTCTACAGGAGGGCTATATTAAGATATAGACTGATCTGAACGATATACGGCACAGATACGGATCTTTACACATAGGGTTGTGCCAAATTTGAGCGATATCGGGTAATAAATACGGCTTTTATATGCCTAAAGCCCTAAATCGGTAGATCGGTATAAATTTGAACGTTGAAGATCCTTAAGTTACAATTAGAGGAAAACGGATTTAAAGGGCACGTTTACATACAGAAAAGTACTTCAAAACCTAACCGTTAACTTATTAAAGATTCTAAACTTATCTAGTTTGCCTCGCTCATATTGCATAAACAATACATATTTCAGAAATGCACTCAAAATTCGTTTCTTTACACCAAATTATGCCTAAATACAAATTTTAATCAAAATCGGCTCATAAACAACAAGTAAAAAGGCGCTAATTTCGGCCGGGCTGAACTTTGGATAGCCACCACCTCGGGTCTATATGTAAACCACCTTTCATCAAAATCCGGTAAAAATTGCATACCTTATGTCCCATAGCAGTTATATCGAAATATGTTCCGATTTGGACCAAATACTAATAAGAACAAGTCATTGTTCAATTGTGTATAACAAAATATTGGTCTCTTTAGTAGATATATCTAAAAATAAACCGATCTGAACCATATACAACATGGATGTCGAAAAGCCTAACATAAGTCAATGTGTCAAATTTCAGTTAAATCTGATTATAAATGCGCCTTTTTTGGGGCCAAGACTTTAAATCGAGATATCGGTCTATATGGCAGCTATATGCAAATCTATCTACATATATGTGAAGGGGCTTAACTTAACTCTCTGAACCAAAATTAAGCAACATTGGAAAATAAATGCGCCTTTTATGGGCCCAAAACATTAAATCGAGAGATCGGTCTATATGGCAGCTATATCCAAATCTGGACCGATCTGAGCCAAATTGACGGAGGATGTCGAAGGGCCTAACACAACTCACTGTCCTAAATTGCGGCGACATCGGACAATAAATGCGCTTTTTATGGGCCCAAAACCTAAAACCGAGAGATCGGTCTATATGGCAACTATATCCAAATCTGGACCGATCTGTGCTATAATGCAGAAGTATGTCAAGGGGCTTAACTTAACTCACTGTCCCAAATTTCGGCGACATTGGACAATAAATGCGCCTTTTATGGGCTTAAGACCCTAAATCGGAGGATCGGTCTATATGACAGCTATATCCAAATCTGGACCGATTGACGAAGGATGTCAAAGAGCCTAACGCAACTTATTGTCCCAAATTTCAGCAAAATCGGATAGTAAATGTGGCTTTTATGTGCATAAGACCCTAAATCGGAGGATCGGTCTACATGGGAGCTATATCCAAATCTGGACCGATCTGAGCCAAATTGGCGAAGGATGTCGAAGGACCTAACACAACTCACTGTCCCAAATTTCAGCAAAATTGGATAATAAATATGGCTTTAATGGCCTAAGACCCTAAATCGGCGGATCGGTCTATATGGGGGCTATATCAAGATATAGTCCGATATAGCCCATCTTCGAACTTAACCTGCTTATGGACAAAAAAGAATCTGTGCAAAGTTTTAGCTCAATACCTCTATTTTTGAAGACTGTAGCGTGATTTCAACAGACAGACGGACAGACGGACGGACATATCTAGATCGTCTTAGATTTTTACGCTGATCAAGAATATATATATACTTTATAGGGTCGGAAATGGATATTTCGATGTGTTGCAAACGGAATGACAAAATTAAAAAGCCCCCTCAATGTCAAGTAATGCTTTCGTTGACAGTGAGAAAACCCTATATGTAGGCGACTAGGTCGTGAAATGCTGTTTCTGTAGACTTGGCGATCTCCAGAATTCTTTGCCTAAAGGATGACAGACTAATTGGACGAAAATCTTTTGCCTTCGTGTGGTACGGTTTCCCTGCTTTCGGAATGACCAAGCAAAGTATATCTCCCCAAGCCAAAGAGCCAAGCTATCGGACACAGCTTGTAATTCAACCGGTGATTCGACTTAAAGGAGTCGAAACTTTTTATCGTGCAAAAGCTTTCAGACTCGGGCACAATTTCCCCAATAACCTCTGACGAATGCATACCAGTGACAACCTCTTTTTGCGCCACGTTGTCCGTTGGAGAGGTTCCCGCGAAATGTGTATCAACAAGTAACAGGTTTCGAGGATCTTCTTAGCTCAGAAGCCTCAAGGAGCTGCAGAATTCACCAAGGATTTGTTATGAGACTTTCTCAGATCGCCTTGAGGTTTTCGCCCTGTTGAAAAGTCTTTTGCAGCCCAACTGGTTCTCGAGTGGCGGTCGCTGTTTTCAACTTGGCTTGGTTCTAGGACACGTTGACAAATGCGAGTCATTCAGGACCTTCGTGATGCGCTTGACCATTATGTCTATGTCCTCCACACTTTCCACTCCCTTATCTGGTATTGAAGGCATAGTCGTGCAAAATGTGTGCCGAAATTTATCCCAATCTGCCTTTTATGCTGTTTAGCCGAGGGACCACTTCTGCAGTATTTTCTCCAAGGCTGAAACTTATATAACGATGATAAGAGAAGCTGGTCTTCCAACACTTCCCAGTCGCATATCCGCTATCGCTTATATCCTCCGATACAAAGGCAACATCTAGTGCCTGCTGCCTGTTTCTGGTAATAAAGGCAGGTCAATTTCCTCTATACAAATCATCAGATTGACACTTATAATATATTCGATAAGTAGTTCAGATCAGTATTTTGAGATGTTACTAACGGAATGATGAGGTTATAATCCTATGGTTGAAGGTGTAATTGTTTATACCCACCACTAAAGGATGTGTCATTTCGTTTGTAAAGCCTGGAAATATTGATATGTGACCCAAAAATATATATATTTTTTATCGTCTTAATATTCTAAAGGCCAAAACAGAATGAGCGAGTTGAGCTTTGGTTTTGAGCGTCGCGTTACAAAAATGCAACTCTGTCCACAAATTCCACAAAAGCAAAACGAAAAAGTTAAAAATTTTTCAACTTTGGCGCATGAAAGCGAGTGTAATTCTGTGTTGCCACACGGGAAGCAGTGTTTTTGGTCGTCAAAGTTAAAAAATGTTTTTATATTTGCGAGTGGCTTTTTAACATTTGTTTGCAGAGTTGCATTTTTCAACACGACGCTCCTCAACGCGCTCATTCTGTTTAGGCCTTAAGTCTAATAAGTCTAACATGTGTGTCCGACTGCGGAAATCACGTTGGTGGTCGAACGAACAAAAATATCCCCTAGAAATTTTTATACAGATTTTTCTTATTGATGAAGGTTGTTGGAGATTGCAATTTAAATACTTTTCACATATAGTGTGTTCCTTGGATTTGATAATTTTTGAGCCTCTAGAAACCTCAACTTTAGCTGATGGGCTGAATTTTTGTATGTAAAGCCTAGTGCTGACTTCGACTTTTCGCCCGAATGACTGTCAAAATGCATTATAAACAAAAATGGTGACGAAGAAAATGCGAACACATTCCGTAGAAGTGGCACTGAGTCCTATGCGTAAAATAGTAGCGACGTTTCGCTGCGTTACTATAAATTTCGCTTCAATTAATTGGTAATGTAATTAAATGCTCACGAAATGGGCACCAATCAACTCTGCTTCAATGGTGTTGTCTTTTTATGTGTTGCTGTTTGACTTTTGTTTGTGTTCTGGCAAAAAGTAAAGTCGTCGGATTTCGCAATAATTTAATTGGCATTTTCGCTTCAAATGAAGAATGAACAAAAATTAACTAGGCTTAAAATTAAAATACATACACTTAACCAAATTTGTAATTCAAAACAGCAAAAATGTTTGCTAAAACAGCAGCTTTTGTCTGCTGAAAATGGAAAAGATGACATTACTGCTGCTGTTTCAGCAAACATAGGGCTGCTGTATTTGCAAACATTTCTTAATGCTTTTCAACTAACAAAATCTGCAGTTTTGAATATACAAGTCTGCTGAAAAAAATTGTATGATATTGTACTTATTATGAGTGCCTGTTACTTAATTTGATTACTTTAGGCATTTTTTTTTTACTTTTTTAGAAATTCTTTTGGAAGAGATCGTTTTAATTTGTGGAATTTTATTATAAAGAAGCTACCTGATCCATCCATTGGTATACATTTCGAAATGTGGCTGAGCTAGCTCACATATTTTGTTATTCATCTACTAATGTGCACATGACTGCCATGGCCTTTAGTATCAAAATTCAAAGAAAAAAGGTTATGGAAAGTAATCATCCAACCAAATTTGTTATTCAAAATAGCAGAAATGTTTGCTAAAACAGCAGTTTTTATCTGCTGAAAATGGGATAGCAGACGTTACTGCTGTTTCAGCAAACATAGAGCTACTGTATTAGCAAACATTTCTTACTGCTACTTTGAATACAACAAGTCTGCTGAAAAATATTTTTATGCTACTTTTTATGGTTGCCTGTTATTTGTTTTGATTACTTTTGGGGATTTTTTGGAATTTTTTGAGAAACTTTGTTGAAAGAGATCATTTTAATTTGTGGAATATTACTTTAAAGAAGCTACCCGCTACCCTATCTATCCATTGGTCTATGTGGTTGTGTGTTGTATCTAAATTTAAAAAAAAAAAGATTATGCAAAGTATACTTTCAGTGGTCATTATATACATCCATTGAGAAACAAATTTACATGTGTTTTATTTTTTCTGCTAACATCCCATTCATAATTAAGCAGCAGTCATTTTCAGCAAACAACAGACTTTTCAGCGGTAAGCCTGCTGCTCTGAAATTGCAGTACTACTTCTATAATAGCAGAACTACTGCCACAATAGCAGCAAAATTAACTACTAAAATTCAGCAGACAATGTTAGCTTTTTCAGCAAACGTTTTGCTATGAGTGCACATTCAGTGGTGATTATAAACATCCACTAAGACACACATTTACATATGTGTTCTATTTTTATACTAATTTCGTCATTCTGTTTGTAACACCTCGAAATGTGCGTCTGAGACCCCATAAAGTATATATATTCTTGATTGTCGTGACATTTTAAGTCGATCTAGGCATGTCCGTCCGTCTTTCTGTCGAAAGTACGCTAACTTTCGAAGGAGTAAAGCTGGCTATTAGTGCAGGTCGGTTGGAATTGTAAATGGGCCAAATTGGTCCATGTTTTGATATAGCTGCCATATAAACCTATCTTGGGTCTTGACTTCTTGAGCCTTCTCATCCGATTTGACTGAAATTTTGCACCAAGTGCTTTGGTATCACTTCCAACAACTGTGTTAAGTATGATTCAAATCGGTTCATAATCTGGTATAGCTGTCATACAATCCGATCTAGGATCTTGACTTCTACAGCCAATGGCAGCGCGCAATTCTCATCCGATTTGACTGAAATTTTGCATGTGGTGTTTGGTTATGTCTTCCAATAACCGTGCTTAGTATCGCGTAAATCGGAAGATAACCTGATATAGCTGCCATATAAACCGATCTGAGATCTTGACTTCTTAAGCCTTTAGAGGGCGCAATTCTCATCCAATTTAGCAGAAATTTCGTACAACGGCTTCTCTCATGACCTTCAACATACGTGTCTAATATGGTCTGAATATATCAATAGCTTGATACAGCTCCCATATAAACCTATCTCCCGATTTTGCTTCTTGAGCCCCTACAAGGCGCAATTCTTATCCAAATGAACTATAACACAATGACTTCTACAATGTTCAGCAGTCATTTATCGACCGAATCGGACTATAACTTGATATAGCTCCAATAGTATAACAGTTCTTATTCAATATTATTTGTTTGCCTAAAAAGAGATACCGCGCATAGAACTCGACAAATGCGATCCATGGTGGAGGGTATACAATATAAGATTCGGCCGGTCCGAACTTACCACGCTCTTACTTGTTTCTCCTAGCATCCCCTTCATAATTGAGCAGCAGTCATTTTCAGCATGCAACAGACTTTAAGCCTGCTACTCTGAAACTACAGTACTACTGCTGTAGAACTACTGCTACAATGCTGAATATTAGCAAAATTAACTGCTCATATTCAACAGGCGGTATTTGCATTTTTAATAAACTTTTTTCTATGAGTATATACATAAATACTTATTAACCGGAGTTCTTAAATTTCCAGATGCCTTAATTTTTATGCGATTTAGTTGATTTAGTTTATTTTCTTACCAACAAACAAAATGACGTAAAAGGCCTCATAAACATAGATGAAAACGTAAACAAAGAATGTGTGCGAAGAGATCAAGTTGACATCCTAAATGGCAAGTAGTGTCAAAAATCAAGTATCGGCTCATTGCTTTCCACAACCTTTTTAAGTGAATTCAGTCGGTATATGTATAAAGTCCCCATAAGAGTTGGCCCTCCTTTAGGTATAGACCCTCCTTTAAGAGTTGACCCTCCTTCAAGAAAAATCATTACATGATTTGATTTCTTCAAGCTAATCCACACATAAGCTGAGTTAATATGCGAATTTTTTTGCAGAATCAATGATGATGATTTAACATGCTTTTTAAGGTCCGTTGCTAGGGCCAAAGGGTTTCGATATTTCCCATTTATCAAAAATTCTTTTTTCTCTCACACCTTAACAAAAGAAGCAAAAATATACAGCTCCTTTTAAAAAATATATCCCTTTGTCTTATTTCCGCAATCTTTACATTTTGTGCAAACTATAGTAATTAACACTTTCCGTCTCCGTCACATCGTCATCATCACCGCACCTAACAAAATCCCATTTCTCGCCCTGTCACACACTTTGTCTCTCATTCCGCTCTCGTCTTCTCGTGATACTATCTCTTACACAGGGCTGCCGGATTTGCTGATTTTTCGGCATTTTGTCGATTTTTTGGTTCAAAAAAACCTAGGTGCCAATTTTTGCCCTTCAAAATTCCAATTTTTCAACAAAGGGAAAAACTGATATTTTTCGTTTTAATATTTAAACTTCCATTTGTCAATATATCGAAATATCGGTTATTGTTGTTGCGGCAGCAGT